>NW_022196911.1:117539118-117577735 GCF_008632895.1 Mastomys coucha | reverse complement strand
GAGAAACACTGTCTGGAAAAAAAGAAAAGAAAAAAAGAAAAATTTAAGAAAAGGAAAAAAAGAAAGAAAAAAATAAAAAAGGAAAGAAGAAAGCTAAGAACTATGGGTTTCTTTAAAAACCCAGTTATATGAATGTTTTTGTTTTAATCCTGGGTGTGGGCTATGGAGCTACTTCAGACTGTCCATGGCTGCTAACGTTGATTGTCTCATGCTCTAGGAGGGGCGTGATCTTTGCCAGCTGCAGGTACTTTATGTTTGGCATTCCGGGGTCTCTTGAGAGGGTATAAATTCAAGAGCCCAAGAGGGCCTGTGGTGGCTGCTGCTGCTCTCGCTGCTATTGCTTTTTCCCCCACCCCACCCCACCCCCATTGCCCCCACTGCTTGTCCCTGCTACTGCTGGTTCCTGCTGCTGCAGTTATTATTCCTGGATTGTTGAATTGCTGGCTGGAGACTGGACTTGCCCCAAGGAACTTGATGCTCCCAATTAGCAGGAAGTAGTCTAAAGAGATCTACACCGCCTTTTGCATCTAACCTTCTTTCTCTCCTACCTAGTGTTGGGAGCTTAAAGGGGATTGGGGTGGAATAAGGGTTGAAAGGATGGTAGATCATAGAGACCAATAAATAGCCCCCCAAAATTATGCCTATGAGAGCCAGGTATAGTGGTGCATACCTTTGATCCCAGCATGCCAGGGACAGAGGCAAGCTCATCTCTTGAGTTCAAGGCCAGCCCCTGCTCTACATAGGTTTCTCCAGGCCAGCCGTGGCTATATAGCAAATGCTGTCTCAAAAGAAAAAACAAAAGTCCACAGCAACTATCTTCTTGAAGCCAAGTATCGGTTAGTAAAGGGTGTGAACACATGGCGGTGCACTTAAAACAGTGCTACTCAGCAAGATTACCGATGCCCAGTGTTCAAGGGCACTTATTGCTCTTGCAAAGGACCTGGGTTCAGTTCCCAGTGCCCACATGGTGGCTCACAATGGTCCATAACAGTTCCATGGGATCCAACTCCTTCTTCTGGCCTCCTCTGGTACCAGGCACACATTTAGTGCACACTCATACATGCAAGCAAAACACTCATACACATAAAAGTAAATGAATCTGCCAGGTAGAAGTAGTGCATGCCTTTAATTCCATCGCTCAGGAGGCAGAGGCAGGTGGATCTCTGAGTTCGAGGTCATTCTGGTTCCAGGACAGCTAGGGCTACACAGAGAAATGCTGTCTCAAAAGGAAAAGAAGAGAGAGAGAGAGAGAGAGAGAGAGAGAGAGAGAGAGAGAGAGAGAGAGAGAGAGGGAGGGAGAGAGAGAAGGAAAAGAGGAATGAGAGAGAAAAAGAAAGAAAGAAAACCTTCAAAAGAACAGACTATTGATGGATGGATACATGGGAGATCATGCATGATACAGAGGAGAATTGCAAACACAGTGTATTAGGAATGGCCCCACAGGTGTGTGCTGGTTCTCACGTGACCTCTAAGGATCAAGCTAATGGCAGAAACCAGAGCAGGGATGCTTCCACGGATAGGGTGATTTGAATGGTATGGGTGTTCTGGGCTGCTGGAATAGTCTATGCATCAGCAAAGCATCTTGGGTAATATAGCTATGGGTATTTGCAAGAACTCAACAGATGTGCAGTTACAATTAGTCCTTTCTGTCATATATATGTCTGAAAGTTCTTATATATATATATATATATATATATATATATATATATATATATGTGTGTGTGTGTGTGTGTGTGTGTGTGTGTGTGTGTATATGTATATATACATATATATATGTATATATATATATATATATATATATACACAAAAAAGAATCTTGGAAGCAGTGTCTCAATTTGTAGCCCTGGCTGGACTGAAACTCACAAATAGATCAGGTAGATCATACTGGTTTCAAATTACAGAAATCTGCCTGCCTCTGCCTCCTGAGCTCCTGGACTGAAGGTGTATGTGACATACAAACCAATACTCTATAATGGTTTATATGCTCTTATATTAAGGTGGAGCTGTAGGCATCTGCATTCTAATCCTGTAATAATCTACCTTAAATGCACCATGGACAACAGATGGTGGTTTTGAGTCCTCCACTACCTGGGCAGGGAGCAGTTTGACAGACAGGGGTCTCTGTAGACCCGCCCTTCCTTTCCTCTTCAGTAGCGGCATCAGTCTGCAAGTCGGCAAAGATCCAAGGTCCTCAGCAGCTCTCAGCAAACTCTGGTGCATGGGGCCTGTCAAGAACGTCAAGAGTACACGAGTGTCCAGAGGAAGCACTAGGAGGCCTGGAAACTGCCATCTACACAAAGGTCCCTGTCACATGAGCCCTGGTCCAAAGTTGTGGATGATGTCAGCTCTGATATCAGCAATGGCCCCTGCTTACTGAAAGTTCTTCATGTCTGTGGGCCTGAATCCTGACTTAGAGCAGCCCAAGTAACAGGTGATTCCAGTGCCAATCACTGAAAGTTGAACTATGTGGCCCTCCCTAGATAGCCAACTGAGGATACTAGCCACTAGATCCCAGAAACACGAGAACTCTGCCCAGAGACGCGTCCAGCAGACTACTGGAGCCTTTATACACATGGGGATCAGAAGGCAATTGAGTATGGCCAGAAAGAGCACAGGTTGCTTGAGGCACTTTAGACAGACCTGTTAGGCAGCAACACACAACTGCAAAGCGTGCATGTTTAGTGTAAGGCTCAGGGCTGTGCAGCCAATCCTCCTGCCAGATCATGTTCTCGTGCCTCAGAAAAGACCCTAAACCATGAGAGGTCACTCCCTGGTCCTAGGAATCCACTAAGGCTCGCCTATCTCACAGAGACTATGCGACATGTACATGTGTGTGGCTTATCCGAAGCACAAATTCATCTGGGAATTCTATGCCGTTATTAAATCTGGCCACCTGTAGCTAGGTCTCCAGGGACCTCATTTGGGGAGGTAATCTGAGTCTGGGTCTATCTGTCCATGAGATGTCCATTCTTATATTCTTACCTCTCGCTGTTTCCAAGAAAGTAGCCTCAAGAAAGCAGGCAGCACTTGACTCCACCCTGGGCTCTATGGTTCCTCTGAATGCCCTAGACACAGTTCTCCATGGAAAGTGCAGTCTTCAGATAGTATTAAAGGGATAGTTACTGTAATTTTAGATTCAGTAGGACCTAAAGATTTTTCATAAGTATATTGTGGTCTGATTTTTGTTTGTTTGTTTGTTTGTCTTCTTCTAGTTCTTTCTATTTAACTGTAAAGCTCAGTGTGAGGTGGGGTAGGGGGACATGTTTGAATCTAAAACATTCTAGAAGTGGAGGCAAGAAGGACCAAGAGCTGAATGTTGTTTCAGCTACTTAGTGTGCTTGAAGCTAGCCTGGGCTACATGAGATTCTTTCTCAATCTCTCCTTGCCCCTGCTCCACTTCACAATACTAACAACATAAAATAAGAAAAGAACAGGTCTATTTTTTTTTATTTTGAGAGGGCACGGTGCTGCAGTGGCCTACTAGCCTTCTGGTAGCATAGCCACCTTCTTTCTTCTGATAGACCTACTTCAGGCAATCCCCAGGTCTTTAACATAACCTGGTTCCTAAGCACCAGGACTCTATAGCTTCCTGTACTTCACACACACACACACACACACACACACACTCCTTGCCCTCATCCTCTGACCTTTAGGTAGGTCTTTTCTGGTGAGTTTTGGTTGCCTGTGTATTTATCACATGATAAATGGAAATATGTATTCTTTTTTTAAAGATTTATTTATTTTATGTATATGAGTACACACTGTAGCTGTACTGATAGTTGTGAGCCTTCATCTGGTTGCTGAGAATTGACTTTTAGGACCTTTGCTCACTCCTGTCAATCCAGCTCACTCTGATAGACCCCTCTTGATCAGACCCTGCTCACTCGGGCCCAAAGATTTATTTACTATTATAAATACACTGTAGCTGTCTTCAGACACACCAGAAGAGGGCATCAGATCACATTATGGGTGGTTGTGAGCCACCATGTTGGTTGCTGGGATTTGAACTCACGACCTTCAGAAGAGCAATCGGTACTCTTACCTGCTGATTCATCTCACCAGTCCAGAAATATGTATTCTTGCTGAAACCATTAGAGCCAAACACAGGTTGGTAGCCCTATAGTCCCTGAATTCTGAGTCTGAGGCAGGGAGAACGTTTGAATCTAGGATGTTGAAACCAACCTGGGCAGCATAACAGACCCTCATCTCAAACAATACAATACAAAATACAATTATTGGCAAGCTAGGGGGAGGGAACCAGAAAGGTCCATAATGTGGGGCCATTCTGAAACCTAAAATAATTTTTAAAAAAATTTCCATATCACTATTTATTGTAGAATAGCATAGAATTCCCACATGGCCCATGTTCCCCTTGGGTAACATTCTAACAGACGTGGTGCTACTGGGTTTGTTCTGTTTATTCATGTACATTAATTGAGCAGAGTAGTGGGGCTTTGTGATGTCATGTTCACAGTGTGGCACAGTTGTTTACCATTATGAGCCCCATATTGGTTGGTGAAAGTCATACTTCAGGGGCTGCTACTGCAGCTCAGTTGTTGGATCACCTTCCAAGCATGTTCAAAACACTGCATTCAATTCCCTGCACTGTATAAAACCCAGTAATGGCCAGGCAGTGGTGGCGCATGCCTTTAATCCCAGCACTTGGGAGGCAGAGGCAAGCAGATTTTTGAGTTCGAGGCCAGCCTCGTCTACAGAGTGAGTTTCAGGATAGCCAGGGTTATACAGAGAAACCCTGTCTCAAAAAACAAAACAAAACAAAAACAAAAACAAACAAAAAAACAACAACCCAGTAATGGAGGCAAGAAGTGGAGGCAGGAGAAACAAAATTTTAAAGTCATCCTTGGCTACACAGCAAGTTGGTCAGCCTGGGCTACATGAAGTTGTCTCTAAATAAAAACATCATACCTCAATCCCTTCTTATTTCCACAGTTATTCAAGGTGCCTCTTCTTTTCAGGATCCCACAGGTCATTTATATTCTAGCCAGGCTTCTCCTGGCTGAGAGCCTCTCAAAAATTTTTTTCTTCCTATGTATATCAAGCTGGACAAGAGCTCACAATGTAACCCAGGTTGGCCAAAGACCTGTAGCTATCCTCCTGCTTCAGCCTCCCAATACTGAGAAGACAGGCCTCCATGCCTGGCTAGAGATTCCTTTTCCCTCTGCCTTCAGGGCTGTTAGGAGCACTGGGCAGGTACATTGCAGACAGTCGCTTTTATTTATTTATTTTTTTTCCCCTATGATGACAAGACTGGGGCCTGTGGTTTGAGAACAAGAACACAACCAGATAAAGTGCCTGTGGTGGTGTAAATAAAGACTGTCCCCTATAGTCTTTGGCACTTAAATACTTGATCCCCAGTTGCTTGCACTGAGCTATTTGGGAGTTGTGGCTTCGCTGGAGGAAGGACTTTGAGGCAAAGCCTCCCATGGTTTCCAGTTGACTCTCTCTGCTTGCGGTTTAAGATGTGAATTCTCAAGCTTGCCACTCCAGTCACTGTGCCTGCCTGCTGCTATGCCTCCACACCCCGATGGTGGTGAACTCCTGTCCCTCTGGTACCTAAGCCCAAATAAACCTTTCTTCTCTAAGTTGCCTTGGATGTGGTGTAATAGCGGGGGAAGGGTGACTAATGTGGTGTCCTTCTTGTCATATCCTCTCAAGGGTTCTCACCATCAACCACTCCCCAGTTAAGTTGTCCTTTCATCTCTTTTTCACTCTGTGCCCCCTGTAGAAGGAGGTCACAATATTTGGATGGGGAATGTGCTACTGCCCTGTCCATTGCTGGGACCTAATACCCTGACTAAAAGAGATTTGGGGAGGAAAGGGTTTATTTGGGTTCCAGGTTACAGTTACAGGTTACATCTGGGAAAGTCAGGGCAGGAGCCACAGAGGAACAGTCACTAGTCACTGGCTCAGTCACTCACCGGCTTATGCCTAGCTGGGTTTCTTTTCAATGCAGGACAACTTGCCTAAGGAAGGTGCTTCCCACAATGAATGAGGTCTTCCTGCAATAAAAATCAAATCAATCCTTCACAGACAGGCCCACAGGCCAATATCAAGTCAATCCCCACAGGTCAATGTGAGCTAAGCAGTGTCTCTTGTGTGATCCCCATTGTGGGTTTGCTGTTTTGTTGATTTTTTTTTCCCCTTCCTGGGTGTATTATCTGCTTGAGTTGCCATAACTAAACACCACAAAGTGGCTTCAAGAACAACTACTCCTTTCAGGTCTGCTGGATACCTGCAGTCAGGATCTGGCAGGGCTGGTTTCACCTGAGGCTTCGATCTTCAGCCTACAGATGTCCCCTTTTCCCTGTGTCCTCATTTGGCTGTCTCTGTGTGTTCCAGGAGTCCTTTCCTCTTATACAGGAACCATCCATGAGACCAGGACCTCACCCTGATGATCTCACTTAACTGTAATTGCCTCATTAAATAATTTGGCTCCAAATACAATCACATTGGGGCGTCTGCATGCGATTTTAGGTGAACATAATTTGGTCCAGAGCAGCAGCACTAGAAGGTTCACCAGAAACATGGATATCGACTGAGGCAAGGCCAGCATCCTCCATTTCTCCAAGCCCCGTGGGTTCTTTATTAAAGAATGATGTATCTGTGGTATTTGTCTTCGCTGAAGTGCCATTGTTTCTTAACTGACCAAAGGTAGAGACTTGTGTGTGCTACCCTCTGCACATACATATGTGTAATGCATGTATCCATAAGCCTTTGCGTTAGGTAGGAGCTTAATTGGTGTCTCCGGTCCTAATTTACTACCACCTGGGTCACTCCACAGTGAGAAACCATCTACCTCATTCCTTGATTTCAAGTGCTTGGTCAGAAGCCTCAGGAGCCTTTGCCGATCAACTTTACCAAATGTGGGCAAGTGTCTATGTGCAGTTCCTTCTGTCTTTGGTCCTTCAGAATTTGCTCACTTCTAAAATTACTTATATCAATTCCAAGCCCCCTTTAGCAATGCTGTCTGCTGTATTTGTGATATAGTCATATTCCCTCCTTATGTCTGAATTCCATCTTGGGACTCCCCACCTGCTACATGACTAAATTTGCATACATTAAGGTAGGGTTTCGGATGTCTGCAATTACACAGTAGTTCCACTGTCTTGAAAAATCCCCTGTGCTTTACCTATCATCCCTTCTTCTCACCCCACCCCCGAGAACTCCTCCATTTCTCCATCTGCATAGCACACAGCCTTTTTGACTAGCTTCTTCCACTAAGACTAAGCATGTGACTCATCCCTGTTTCCACATTCCTTCTTTCTGTGATTAAATGTATGTAATGGTTTATTTATTGTTATCTTTTGAATATGACTCCTCTTTCACTGGCATGTATTGAGGCGTGTGGCTGCCAGCTGAGGACTTTGGAACTGTGACTGGATCCTGAGATCTTTGACTTCATTAAGAATTAACCCTTGATGGAGTCATAATATGATGACATTATTGAAGTGGTAAAAAGGGGGAGATAGGGCCTTGTCAGAGGAAGTACTTCATGCTGGAAAGGCAGCCTCATGACCTGCTCCCTCTCCTCTCTTTATCTGCTTTGGTCCACCATGAAGTAAGCAACTTTGTTCTACTAAGCCCCTACCCTCATGATGGTATGCCTGACCTCAGGCCCGACAACAGGTTGCTAAGGGACCTTTGAGACTGTGCACCAAAGCAAATCATCCCTTAGTTATTTCTCCTTGGATATTTTGTCACAGCAATAAAACAAACAAACAAACAAAGCTACCATATTTATCTATCTGCCTACTTGACGGCACCCTTCTTTTAGTTGGGGATAATTATTGTTGTTGTTTTTTGTTTTGTTGAGACAGGGTTTCTCTGTATAGCCCTGGCTGTCCTGGAACTCACTCTGTAGACCAGGCTGGCTTTGAACTCAGAAATCGGCCTGCCTCTGCCTCCCAAGTGCTGGGATTAAAGGCGTGTGCCACCACCGCCCGGCGGGGATAATTATTATGAGAGATGCTAAAAGTCTTTTTCCTTTGCTCCCACCATGGGAGGCAGAGGTTGGTGTGCATGCAAGACTCAGCTTCCCTCATAAACCACAGCATAGCCATGGCAGAGGAGGCATTGCTGCTGGAGGTGTGATAGACACTTGTCCTGCTTTACAGAAGGTACAGCACCCACTCTCATCCATGATGGCTGAGTCTGTGGAACTAGATGGGAGCCAAGCCTACCTTTGTGCACTGGTATCCAATTATGGTGAGCCTCCGTACAGCAAAGCAACCTAATTAAGGTTGATGACAATAAACTAGAGGAAATAGCAGGCCTCTGTAAGACCCATCATGAGGAGAGACCACACAAAGTGGTTGATTGTAGTTGTGTAGTGGTTAAGAATTATGGCAAAGCCAGGCAGTGGTGACGCATGCCTTTAATCCCAGCACTTGGGAGGCAGAGGCAGGCAGACTTCTGAGTTCGAGGCCAGCCTGGTCTACAGAGTGAGTTCCAGGACAGCCAAGGCTACACAGAGAAACCCTGTCTCAAAAAAACAAAAACAAAAACAAAAAAAGAATTATGGCAAAACCAACAACAACAAAAACCTCTTTAGGCCAAGGATGTCAAGGAAAAGTACTTCAAATGAAAGAAATAAAGGAAAAAATTTGAATCATTTTTTTAAAAAGATGCTACAAATCTTCATATGAATGTTTTTTTTTTTAAGATTTACTTATTTTATGTGAGTATACTGCCACTCTCTTCAGACAAACCAGAAGAGGGGATCAGATTCCATTACAGATGGTTGTGAGCCACAATGTGGTTGCTGGGAATTGAATTGGGGTCCTCTGGAAGAGCAGTCAGTGCTCTTAACTGCTGAGCCATCTCTCTAGCCCCCTCATATGTTTTAATAGGAAGCAGACAAAAGTGAAAGCCACACTTATGATCCTAGTGCTTTGGAGAATGAGGCTTGGAAGTTGTAAATTCAAAGCCTGCCTGTTTAATTTTTTTAATAAATTTTATCATTATTACGTGTATACAGGCGTGTTGTATGTGGGTAAAAGCTCCCAAGGCCCATGTGTAAGGTCTGAGAACAGCACTAGAAAGCTAGTTCTTCAGCCACCTTTATGTGGGTTCCAGGGATGGCATCCAAGCTGCCAGGCTTGTATAGCAAGCACTTTTAATGGTTGAGTCATCTCTCCAGCTGAACACACATTTTCAGTTCTGTTGGGCATTGAGAATGTTGACGGCAAGACCGTTTTGTCTCAAAGGCTGTGTAAAGCAGGGCCTTCCTTGGGACTCGCGAGTCTAGCTGTGGACTTGGTTACTGATGTTTTTCTATTACACACCGCACTATACAACATTATATATTATTATGTATTATTTTATATTATACATAGTGATTTCAGTAGACATGGGAATGCTCTCATTTCTGTTGCACTGGGCTCTTTAATCATAAACAAAGGAAACAAAAGTCTACCCTATTGTCCATTGAGTTAATGACAGAAATTGTCTGTTCCCTGATACTTACCCAGAGAAACATAAACCATGAAGTCCACATCTAATGTACAATCGGATCCAGCTCCAGACACTATTTTACTTTTTATTTTATTTTATTTATTATTATATGTAAGTACACTGTAGCTTTCTGAAGACACACCAGACACACCAGAAGAGGGCGTCAGATCTCATTACGGATGGTTGTGAGCTACCATGTGGTTGCTGGGATTTGAACTCAGGACTTTTGGAAGAGCAGTCAGTGCTCTTAACTGCTGAGCCACCTCTCTAGCCCTGTATTTTAATTGTAAATTTGTACTTGTTTCACGTATTTAATTTTGGGGGGGGTGCCTGTGCCATAGCATGCATGTGGAGGTCAGAGCACAACTTACAGTACACTCTCTCCTTTCAGTAGTGGGTCCCAGGGTTTGAACTCGGATTGTCAGTCCTGATTTCCCCAGCCCTGTTGTAGAACCCTGTTTATTTATCTGCACTTGAGCTCCTAGTGAAACAGGCTCTTCCTTGTCCTTTGTCCTTTTTGGTCTAACTTTGCACAGTCCTGACCTTGTAAAATGAGCTGTCGCTGTCGCCTCTTTCTCGCCTTTGGAACTCGTTGTTCAAGGCAAGGGTTCGCGGGTCCCAGGGAGCTGAGTGGAACAGCCCGCTCTGAGCTGTAGTTAGGGAAGTCACTGTTCAGTCTTTTTTGTTTTGTTTTGAGGTTTACAGTCCTCTGGAACTTTTTTCTTCATTTAGACTTTCATCCTTATCAGGGTATTGGTGTTCCTAATTCTGCTCTTCTAACAGGTTTTCCTGCCGTCATTCTCAAATAAACTAGAGAAAATAAACTAGGGGAGCCTGCTCGCTGGTGTTCTTCCAGGATTGGCTTTCGGTTTCATTGATTCTTGCTCTGCCCTTGCTACTGACTTCCTTTTTTCCTGGTTTCTTCCGTTTGCTCTCAATTGACTGGTTAGAGTTCTGGAACTGAAGCTTACCTGGAGAAGAGCTGGTCTTGTGTCCACTATCTCTGACCTACCCTTCCCTAGCAATTATTCCTTCTCTTGTGTATGTGTATGTGCGTAGGTGCACCTGTGTGGTGGTGTGCATACATGTGTGCACCTGTGTGTGGAGGTCAGAGGTCAACTTTGGATATCATTCCTCAGATATCATTTACCTTGTTTTTTGAGATTTTTGTTTTATGAGTATTTTGCCTGCATGTGCACTGTGTGTGTCTGGTGCCCAAGGAAACCAAGAGGGTGTCATATCCCCTAGAACTGGAGTGAGTTACAGAGGACTGTGAGACACCATGTGGGTACTAAGAATGAAGCCCAGGCCCTTGGCAAGAGCAGCGAGTGCTCATGACAGAGAAGGGACTTCTCCAGCTCTGACACCTTGTGTTTTGGTCTCCCATTGCCCCAAACTCACTGAGTAGGTTAGGCTGATGTTGCTAAATTTCCTTCCCTATCTACCCTACCTCTTAAATCCTCATGACAAAGCCAGGCATGATTCTGCCAGAACCCGCTGTGGTGGTCTGTATATGCTTGGCCCAGGAAGTGGCACTATTAGGGAGTATGGCCTTGTTGGAAGAAGTGTGTCCCTGTGGAGGTAGGCTTTGAGATCTTAATCCTCACTGTGTGTAAGTTAGACTTTGTCTGTTTGCCTTTGGAACAAGATGTAGAACTGTCAGTTCCTTCTCCAGTGCCATCTCTGCCTGGATACTACCATGCTCCCACCTTGATGATAATGGGCTGAACCTCTAAATCTGTAAGCCAGCCCTTTGTAAGAGTTGCCTTGGTCATGGGGTCTCTTCACAGAAATGGAAACCTTAACTTAGACAGAAGTTAGTAGCAGGGACTGGGGTATTGCTGCAATAGGCCTGATCATGGTTTTGTTTGGGGGAATGTAGATTTTGAGAGTTTGAGTTTGGGAAGCAATGGGATGCTTTAATGGCCAGGCAGTGGTGGTACACGCCTTTGATCCCAGCACTTGGGAGGCAGAGGCAGGCGGATTTCTGAGTTCGAGGCCACCCTGGTCTACAGAGTGAGTTTCCAAGACAGCCAGGGCTACACAGAGAAACCCTGTCTCAAACCCCACACACACACAAAAATAAAAGGAAAAGGAAAAATACAAAATGTATGGTTCAAGTAAGAAAAGGCCACCAGGAATCGCAATGGAGCAAAATCCTCTGTTAGAGGAGATAAGCAGATTAAGGGAGTAGTAAGTGTATTTGGGGCAAGATTATTGTTTATGCATTTGCCATCAAACAATAGTTACATCATGTTAGGCGTTATTACTACTTGGTTATTGTTTTCATTTGGATTTGTTTGTTTATTTATTTATTTATTTATTATATGTAAGTACACTGTAGCTGTCTTCAGACACTCCAGGAGAGGGAGTCAGATCTTGTTTTGGATGGTTGTGAGCCACCATGTGGTTGGTGGGATTTGAACTCAGGACCTTTGGAAGGGCAGTTGGTGTTCTTAACCACTGAGCAATCTCTCCAGCCCTCATTTGGGCTTTTAATCTGGAATGAACTATAATCCAGAAGTGGAAGACACAGGCTTTTAATCCAGATCTTGAGGAATAGTGGCCATGAAAAGCTTAGGTCCAGGCCTGGTCGTACATTCCTTTAATCCCAGAAGACGTCATGCAGATCTCTGAGTTCAAGGTCTGTCTACAGAGCAAGTTTCAGGACAGCTGAGCCTAAGCAATGAAAGATGCAACAGAACAAGGGGCCATGTTCCAGCTCCAGTAAGCAGCAGAACTCAGCATCTTCAGCCATGTCTTTATATTCTTTAGAGTCAAGAATAGAAAGGACTACTGGGACAACTGATGCTGGTTAGTTTGAGCTAAGAAATGAGCAGTGATTAAGAAGAGACCAACATCACTGAGGTGAAATCTTTTGGGAAGTGTTTTCTTAGAGCACAAGAAGCTGTGTTCCAGAGATAGCCAAGGTTGTACCTTGTGCTGCAGCTGGACTTGGTAATGTGTAAGAATCACCCATGTAGTATTTTCTTTGAATGTATGAAGGGGTCATAGAGAACAGCTGAGGCTTTGAGAAGCCATGGAAGGCCACTGGTGAAGGTGCAGCCTCCGTTGCAGTTGATGGCCCAGGACTGAAGGGGTCATGCACAGAATCTGAGGCTTGGCACCATGAAGAGAGCCTATGAGTGGCTATTGGTGAAGCCTAGTTGCAGTAGAAGACCCCAGTGTATTAGAGATGCCAGTACCATGGGATGACCACCATGAACAGCAGCAGTAGAGTGGAGTCAACTAGAGCCTAGAGTGCTATAGAGAGTAGAGCTGGAGAAGTGACCCAAGCCCTTTGGAGAACCTAGAGAGCCTAGATCAAGTGTGGATCCCAGACACTGGAACAAGAAGCTGTAGAGTTGAAGTTGCCTTAGAGACCCAAAGATGTTAGAGATGTCAGAGCCATGGGATACCTGTGTAAAAGCTACTAAGAGGATGTAGAACCAGCCCAGGAGAATGAAGTTTGTTGCTGCTAACTGCCAGCCCTGCCAGCAGCAGTCAATAAGGATGAAAGGAGCTGGAGATCTGAAGAGCACTTTGACATCGGACATGGAGATGGGGAGTTTGGAGCTTGCCCAGCTGGTTTTTAGTCTTGCTTTTGTCCAGTGTTTTCTCACTACTTTATTTGGAATGGCAATGCATATCCTGTGGTGTTGAAAGTATGTGAACTGCTTTTTGACAGTTAAGTGATTGGATGAATCTCAGGAGAGACTTTCAGCTTTTAACATTGTTGAGACTTTTATAGTCTACGGGGACTTTTGAAGTTAGACTAAATATATCTTGCATTATTCTATGGCTAGGTATGGCCCCCATAGATGCATGTATTTGAATAAGCCTAGGAAGGTTAGGGAGTAAAATTTGGTAGTTTGAATATGCCTGGCCCAGGGAGTGGCAGTATTAGGAGGTATGGCTTTGTTGGAGTGGGTGTGACCTTATTGGAGGAAGTGTGTCACTGTGGGGGCAGACTTTGAAACCTTCCTCCTGGCTTCCTGTAAGTCAGTCTTCTGTTTGCCTTTGGAATAAGATCTAGAACGTTCAGCTTCATCTCCATTACCATCTCTGCCTGACTACTATCATGCTTTCTGCCTCGATGATAACAGACTTAATCTCTACATGTAAGCCAGCCCCAATTAAGCATCTTTTATAAGAGTTGCCTCGGTCGCCAGGCAGTGGTGGCACACGCCTTTAATCCCAGCACTTGGGAGGCAGAGGCAGGTGGATTTCTGAGTTTGAGGCCAGCCTGGTCTACAGAGTGAGTTTCTAGGACAGCCAGAGCTACACAGAGAAACCCTGTCTTGAAAAACCAAAAAAAGGAAAAAAAAAAAAAAAAAAGAGCTGCCTTGGTCATGGTATCTCTTCACAGCAATGGAACTAATACACTCACCCTGGAAAACTGGCAAGTTTATTGGACTTCCTTACTGAGCATTGATTGACAAGGGGTTATTTATAGGCATGCTATTCTCTACAAACCCCACCTGGAAAACTTTTACTAAGCAGAGATGAGGGCTTTCTCACATCTCCATAGATGGAGTCTCTTCCTCTAGTCCCCATAGTCTAGTGGTTCTCAACTTGTGTGTTGCAACCCCTCTTTTGGGGGTGGGGGGTCAAATGAGCCTTGCACAGGATTCACCTAAGACCATCAGCAAGCAGATATCTATATTACAATTCATAACAGTAGCAAAATTACAATTATGAAGTAGCAACAAAAATAATTTTATGGTTGGGGGGGCCACCTCAACATGAGGAAAGGTTTGTGGCATTAGGCAGGTTGAGAATCACAGCTCTTGCCCCTCCCCTAGGCCTCGGGCAATTAAAGCAAAGTTGAATGCATACAATAGGTGTTAGGAAGCCACTACTCAAGTGAGGGTCTCATTAACCTAACACACTGTGAGAGGATGTAAACAGTCACCAATCCCAGGACCGTCCTTTTGCAATGGGGTGATGGTAGTCACTTAATTCAGTAGACAGTCACCTCATGGACTAATTGATCATTGAGCCCCAGAAATCCACATGTTCACATAGTCTTAGAAGAGTCAGTGCAGGCTACCATGACTGTTCGTTTCTGTTGCTTGTTTGCTTGTTTTTGACAGTATGGCTAAGTATGCCCGGCTGGCCTAGAACTCTCTACATATACCAAGCCAGCCTCTGTGTACTGAGTGCTGGGGTAAAGGCTTATGCCACTACACCTGACATGCCTATTTTTTTGTTTGTTTGTTTTAAACCTGGGTTCTAGGGTTAAAATTCAGGTCCTTGTCCTTGTCCAGCAAGCAATTACTAATTAAACCATGTCCCCAGCATTTTTTGAGACAGGGAGGGTCTGATGTACTCTGCTCTTTCCTCAAGGAATTCGCTGTTTAGTGAAGGATGACCCTGAATGCTGGTCCTCGTGCCTCCACCTTCTAAATGCTGGGCCACCTTGTCTGGCCCCAGCAATTATTTCTAATAATCATTGTAGTTGTGCCTTCACTGGCACCTGTGTATGGCCACCTCCCCAACCTCACACGTCTGCTTTGTCCCCCCAGTCAGGTCTTAAAGCCTCCTTAAAGAGGTTCAAAACCTTACCTTTTCACCCCAAACTTCCTTAGTACTATAACACCCTTTCTTTGGCAGCCCGAGGTGAATATGCTCAAGGGTGGACAGAGCCAGAGCTCTGCCAGCTGAGCTGGGTGTGATGTTGTGCCTGGAGGGGGAGTGCTGCCATCAGAGGCTGCCAGCCCCATCCCTTCATGGATGACTCCACTGGGAACAGAGCCTGTTGGGGTGGGTAGGCCTCATGGAGGAGGGGCTGAGGATGTCCCCATGACTGCCAGCTAACTGGGTGCTCACCTTGGGAAACCAAGAGAAACTGGGCTGGTGACTCACTGCCCAGTCAGGGCCCCACAGGCTTGAGATGCAGGGATAATGGTGGAGCTTACAAGTCAGTGTCTGTGTGTCAGCTCTCATGCTGGTCTGGCTGGTGCCTGGACACAATGGGGTACCGCATGGGCCTCTCATCTGCCTCCCTGCCCAAAAGAAAAGTGCAAGGCCCCAGGCCAGAGACAGGCATGACTCTCTTGCCTTGAATCAGTAACAGGGAGCACAGCCTGAGCAGGAAGGAGTATCTGGAGACTACTGAGATTTCCTTCATACCAGGCAGGTGTCCCTCCATTGCCTGCTCTGCCATGGCAGCTGCAGTGATATCAGGAGTTCTTGTCACCTGCCAGGGCTATGAGAGAGGTTTACTGAGGGGCAGGACTTTGTACCTGATAGGAAGGCCTAGGAATCAGGATAAGAGAGGATGTGGGGGAAGAGTGGTGGGCTAAGAGGAATCCAAAGCTACACAGCTAGCTCTAGAGAGGCCATTGTGGGCCAGAGCTGCTGTAATATGCACCCCCAACACACACACACACACACACACACACACACACACACACACACACACACACACACGCGCGCGCGCACCTGTATCTAAGTGATAGTCAACAGAAACTATGTCAGGTCAAGAGTCAAGATTAGGAGGCAGCCTGAGTGCAGGCTTTATTAGTGCTGTGTTACTCAACACTGAGCTTCAACCCCTAAGAATCCCCACCTCCGCCTATTAGTTATCAGCACTGGCACAGAACTTCTAAGAACCCAAAGTGCTGCTTTCCACAGCTCTTACAGGTGCCTGTGTCTTACCTGAGTGCAGTAAGCCCAGTACTTCCTGGGATTACCTTCAGTATTTGGCTGGGTGCTAACTTGGCCCAACACACATAGGCCTGTGTGTGCATGCACAATGTTGGCCACTCATGCAGTAACCCTCATGTTCCACTGAGGGTCTGTTGGACCATGAAAGGCAGTCTGTGTCCTGGTTGAGCGAGGCTTACTCTGGATACCCAGTAGAAAATTCTACAAGGGACTGAACAGTGAGCTACGCCCCCAGACATTAGGCTCCTGACACCACGAGCCCTCAACTCCATAATCCCTGTGGCTATCAGTGATGTAGGCACTGCCCCAAACTCCTGCTATTTTTGATGGACTCCATCCCCATAGTCACCTGATTACAACCAGATATGCCACACCCCACAGTTACCTGACAATAGCAAGGTAGCCCAGCACTCTATAAAAGGGCCCGAAAGGAGAAGGGGCAGATGAGGCTTTTTTGTTTGTGTTTTTTTGAGACAGGGTTTCTCTGTATAGCCCTGGCTATCCTGGAATTCACTCTGTAGACCAGGCTGGTCTCAGAAATCCTTCTGCCTCCCAAGTGCTGGGATTAAAGGTGTGCGCCACCACTGCCAGGCTTAGACATGGCTCTTTTAGGGGAAGGCCTATTCCACTGCTCCAGCAGGGCAAGTCTAAATGAAAGGAGGCAGTTCATGGTTTTATTCAACCCGATGGACACAGGCACAGATACATATACAGCACCCTTCTTGATCCTGGAGATGGAGCCTGTGTAAGGAGGCTGGCTGGAGAATACAAGTGTCTACTCTTTCGATCATCACTTGGAGTTCAGATGGCCACTTGGAGTTCAGATGGCCACCCAGGAAATGTTAATTCTGAGGTCCTAGGGTCTAAGCCTTGCCTCTCTGTTCACTCCTGAAGTGTGTGCTACTTTGGGCTTCTTTGTGGGGAGTATAAAGCGGTGAAATCTGGGGGTGTGGAGACTCAATGGTTTGGTGGCTAAGAGCTTGTGTTGCTCTTCAGAGGAGTTAGGAATTTAAATAAAACGAAGCTAAAATGGTGGAGGCTTGGCGGTGCGATGATGACTTGCAGAATTTAAATGAGCAAGCTGCATGGAAGGTGATCTCCAGATAAAGGGTATATACACTCATACAGGCTGCTCAACAGGAGACAACTTTCATAGTTCCAAGGGGGAGGATGCGTTTATTCTGTCCCCAGTCTCCTCTTTTTCTGGTGGCTTAGGATGAAAGGCAGGCTGGCTCCTCTCCACTCGCCAGACATAGCTTCCCAACTTGGATTTGGAAAGTGAACCTTACCCTGTGCCTGGGAGGCTGAAGAAATCTGGGCTGAAGCCAAGTGGTCTTGTATGAACTTGGAAGCTCACACCTACTACAAGCATTGGGGGTGGGCGGAATCTGCAGATACATACAACCCTCACAGCGAAGCCCAGTGGGCAGAGATACGGCTGTGCTCAGCAAGGCCATGGTGGAATCTATACTCCAAGTTGTTGGGGGCACCTGGAAAGTTGCCAAGCTCCCCAACTCCAACGAGGGCTACTCAAACCTTCCTGAGACAACTTTGCTTCTGCTGGGGTTTGTGGTTAAAATAGACTTTAGTTGGGCGGGGGTGCCTAATCTATAACATATGTAGGGAGTCCAGGTATGAGTTTTGAGGGAATGCCTAAATCAGCACCCTTGATGGGAAGTGAGGGTAAGGGGGGAAGCCAGGCCCTCACAAAAGCTACCCAGGTCCTCAGGACAGCATCTATACCTTGTTGTCTTGCTGTGGGCTGGCCTGGCCTCATGTCCACACTGGGCTGGACATCTGATCACAGGAGTCATTTGTGAAGCTGATGTTACAGAGGCTTTAGTGTGCGTATCTCTTAGGGTCACCATGAGCCAGAAAGCTAACAAGGTTATGTCCAGCAGAACACAGCATATTTGCTAAGCACCTGTGTAGGCCTTTGTGTGGGCATTGTTACTGCAGAAGGGTCTACAGGCCTGGTACTTGGGCCCCTCTCAAGAGTGTTCAAATTACTAGCAGCGTGGTGAGAGGGTGGAGCATGAGTATAGAAAGAACCTGAGCTTCAGAAGTGCCAGTGGTGAAGAGCCGCCATGAGCTCAGTCTGTGCGATTCCCACCCAGCATGCCCAGGATGCCCAGGGGATGGCTATAGCTTTGGCACACACTTCCTGCAGCAAGGTACTGTGATAAGAAGCCAAGAACCCCGGCACAGGACACTTGCAGATGACCTTCAAAAACCAGAGCATTGATCCTGCCTGGGGCTTCTTCCATGCACTGCCTCCTTCTGACAAGCAAGTAAGTAAAACACAGGAAGAACTTTGGTCACTTCATCAGCTGACTGTCCTGATTACAAGAAATAGGAAGGGCGTGTAGGACCCTAGGGCATACAGCAGCTCACACCCTCTGTTCCCTATTCCAGACAGAACAGGTGCTTCCAGAGACAAGACTGCTAGGTCAAGATCAGGCCTGAGGTTGTTAAGAGAGAGGTTAGGCCAGACACCAGGTTTACTGTTTCCAGTTCAATATATGGGCTTCTAGGATGAAGTTAGGTGTTGTTCATCAACAGAAGAAAAAATTATAATTGAAGTCTGTCAGTAAGATTATTTTTACTACTCTGGTTGAGTCTGGCTCTAACTCCTGCACTAGAAAACTGGGCAGTTCCCCATACCTGCCATTCAGTGACCACTGGTTTCAGTTTGCCTTCTGGTGTCTTCTGTCTCCAGCCACACTGTGTAATGCTCCCCAACCTGATAGGTGACTGTGTGCAGGCAGGCACTGCAGGACCATGGAAAGGAAGGGTGGTGGAGCCAGGAGACATATGCTCCATGTGCCTCTGCAGGACAATTGCTGAACTGCTTTTCTTGCTCACAAGGCACTGGTTGCTGAAGTGCCATGCAGCTTTCTACCTGTGCAGAGTAGTGTGTTGTGGGTGCTGGCTGACCAAATATAAGCATTACATTGATCTATGACAATTGTGTTCTGGGGCTGTTGAGATGGCTCAGCAGGTAAGAGCACTGACTGTTCTCCCGAAGGTCCTGAGTTTGGATCCTAGCAACCACATAGTGGCTCACAACCACCCGTAATGAGATCTGACGCCCTCTTCTGATTAGTCTGAAGACAGCCAAAGAGAGTGCCAGGCCAGAGTGAGTGGGCCAGCAGAGGGCCTGAGTTTAATTCCCAGCAGCTACACACATGATGGCTCACTGTACAGCTACAGTGTACTCATACACATAAAGTAAATAAAATAAATCTTAAAAAAAAAAAAGACAATTGTGTTTCTGGCTGGGTGGGAGTGAGCCTAGAGAAGCATCTATTTGGAAGGTTGTTCCCTCCTGGTTAGGGTGCACCTCCTGTGTGGTAGCTCCTTTAAAGCCCCTCCCCAGTGGTCAGAACAGACAGCCAAGTCTTGGAAGCTGGCCGTCAGCCTGAACTTGAGTATTCATGTTTGTGTTTGCCAGGAAGAACATTCTGATCCAATACAGACCAGATAAAAATGTTGACTCGCTCTCCAGGCAGATGGCCCTGGAGAGAGACCAGAGTCTGGGACATACCCTCTACACTCTCAGTGAACTCAACATTTACCTTCCTGCCCACCGTGGGTCCCAGGAAGACCTCTTTTCTTCCACCCTTGACGTGAGGGAAGCTGGCAGGCAACAGCAGGCACGTTTTGTACCTACCATTCAAAGCCCAGGATTGAAGATTCCTACAAAAGCTAATTGTCTACCTGTGACCTCAGAGCCAGGCCTGGACGGCCCTCTCTGTCCTTGTTTCCCTATCCAAAAGACCTTTCCCGGCATTTTCAAAAGGAACTGCCATTTGGCTTCTTTGCCTGTTTAGGGGCAGGGTCGCTGTAGCCCAGGTTGGTCTCGAACTCCAAGGGCTGGAACTACAGGAATTCCTTACCACACATGGCTTAACTTCCTCGGATTTCTATTGGAGACAAGTGGGCAGACCAAAAGAGACCGGCTGTAGTCACCCTGCGGGGAAGGTGGACATCAGGACAGAGAAACAGGCCTTGCGACTGCGCAATCCATCAAGCGGCCAAGCCCCGCCCCCGAGCACGGAGGCCCCCGCCCCTTTGGGTTGCTAGGGGAAGTGACGTCACAGCGCGATGGCGGCGGCTCCTTTAGGCAGCTGAAGGGGGATTTAGGCCCGGAAGATCCGAGTCCATCCGCGGCGGGGAGAGGGCGAGCGGGGCCGGCAGGGGCCGGAGCAGCGGCGGCGGCGCTCGGACTGTCCCATCCGCCCCGTATTGAGGCGCTGAGAGCGACGGGGCGACCGGAAAGCGATGGTGAAAGCGGGGCCGTGAGGGGGGCGGAGTCGGACCGGACCCGCAGTAGCGGCAGCAGCGGCGCCGCCTCCCGGAGCGCAGACCCAGGAAGCGGCCGGGCGGGCAGTAGCGAGCCGCACCGCTGCCATGGAGCTGAGGGTCGGGAACAGGTACCGACTGGGTCGCAAGATCGGCAGCGGCTCCTTCGGAGACATCTATCTCGGTGAGGCCCGGCGCCATCGAGCACCCAGGGGCTTTGCGGGTCGGCGGGCGGGGTCCCCGGCAGGCCGAGGCCTGCGTAGGACCGGAGTGGACACCCGGCCGCTCGGCATCCCCGCGGGCCGAGGGCCAGGGCACCGGTCTCGGCCAGACACTAACGGCCGCTGTGCGAGCGCGGCCGGGGGGCTGGGCGCGGCGGGTCAGGGTGGGGTGCGGGGAAGGGCTGGGGTACAGGCTGGGCTTGGGGGCTGCAGGACCGTGGGGGCAGAGCTCGGAGCGTGTCCGGGGAGTGGTCGGGGACCCGGGAGAGGAAGAACAAGGCCTAGAGGCAGGGGACAGCGGGCCTCGGGAAGAGGTGGTGGGGTGTCAGAGGGCGTGGGAAAAGGACAGCGGGCCTGGGCCGGGGGACAGCGGGGAGGGGGAGGGGAGAGCAGGGCAGGGGAGGGCAGCGGGCTGGGGGTGGGGCCCTGAGGGGGCAGGGCCTGGGCCGGGCCACAGCATCCTCCCCTACCTAAGGTCACCGCGGTAAACAAAGGCCATGCTCTACTCCGCAAAGGGTCTGGTCCTGGTCCTTATCCCCGCAGTGTCGTCCTGGATGTTTTCATGTGTAGGGGAGAAATGTCAAAACAATTCAGATGTAGTGTGGAGGTGGGGAGTGTCCCAGTCAGAAATGGGGAAATGACTGACTGATTTCTAAGGGTTCTTGGGGCTGCCTGGGCCTGCTCTTTTCCACAATGGCATCTCCACTTAGCTGACCCGCTGCAGGGATCACCCATAGCCTCCTGGCTGTCACCTTACTCCAAAACAGGACTAAAAATCTTCCCAGTGCCTGTCCTGGTTGGGGTCTTCAGGATATGTTGAGCGTCTAAGTTGACTACTGGACACCCGGAAATCAACAGGAATGAAGTTTTGATGAATGCAGATACATTCAGTGTCGAGATGTTGGCAGAATAGAGGGGAGAGAAGTGGTGTGGAAGTTCTTTTGACGGCCCTCAGAACTCTCAAGGTAGACATGAGAATCCTAGACTTGGGGTTAAACTATCCTGGGTTATGTCAGACTTAACGGTGAAAGGATATACATGTAATTAAAGGTTTGCTTAAACCTGATAGTTGGGGATTTTTAAATAAAAACTTGCCTCTGCATTTCATAGTAGAATTATAAGTTGTTCCAAAGCCCCTTGAGAACTTGGAGCTTCTGGTGGTGAGCTTCCTTTTTGGGGTAACCGTTCTCTGTTGAGCAGTAGCCCATCCCCAGCATTTGTTTGGCTGTTGTAACTCCGATGGAGAGTCAGGAAGAGGGAGTGCTTTGAGCCCTGCCTTTCAGGCTTCCCAAGTTTAAGAACTTCAACTCCTCTTAGGACCTTGATAGCTAGCAGTGTGGGTGAACAACTGGCCCATTTGGGTAGTTCATAAGTATTTATGGTGCCTGGTAGTATACGGGGTAACTGCTATGTGCCTGCCACGTGAATACCTTTGAACCTGAACTTCTTGCCAGAGTGGTCTGATGAGTAAAATGTGCTTTAGAGATACTTAGGGTTTGCTTATTTAAATATTTATAACCAAGTAGCGAGCCAGATGCCTTCTCGGCAAATGTTTGGGAGTCAAAGTGCTAGGTCAATTGGAGCTGTTTGGCTTATTTATAGAACAATAGATTTTGGCAGAAGTTTAACCTCAGGATATAGGAGCTATACTGAAAACCAATCCATTAGCCACCCTTTCATGAGCATCAGAAAATAGGTATTTTGAAACTTTTTGTTCCCTGAGATTTTGCCAAAAGGTTTTGTACTTTCTGGAGATTGATTGATTCTAACAGCCAGTTGTGCTCTGGTGGTCACATGTCATTCAGGTGTGTAAACCATTCTCCAGGAGAGTGTAAGCTGTTTTGGGGTTGCAGCTTAGTCACATCCCTTCTGCCCCATCTGGTTCCTACGGCTTTAAAAAGAAAAAGCCGGGTGGTGGTGGTGCACGCCCTTGATCCCAGAACTTGGGAGGCAGAGACAGGCCGATTTCTAAGTTCGAGGCCAGCCTGGTCTACAGAGTGAGTTCCAGGACAGCCAGAGCTACACGGAAACCCTGTCTCAAGAGAGAGAGAGAGTGGGGAGGGGGAGGGAGGGAAAGAGACACCCACCTCCATCCAGAGCATGGGACAGGACATCAGGGACAAGACAAAGGGCTGAAAAACTGTTTTGCACCAGCAGATGCATATCCTGCCCAGGGTCTTCCACAAGTGTGTGGGTGGTGGCTGGCTTAGACACAGGCCTGGGCATAGCATTTGGTCACAGGAGCTAACCTTTTGCAGAAAGTTTTAATTTGGCGATGACTCTGTTGTGCTCCAAGATGGACACTGGATCCTAGGGTTAGAGTCACTGGCTTATCTGTTTGCCATTGTGTGAAGGGTTTTTTTGTTGTTGTTGTTATTTTGTTTAAGGCATGGTCTCACTATGTAGCCCTGACTGGCCTTGAACTCAGAAATCTGCCTTCTGAGTGCTGTGTGCCAGCATGTCGGGCCTACAGTGTGCCTTTGGAGGGGGGCGGAGATTTAAGTACTGCCAGTCTTTCTCTCTCCCCACTTGGCTCTCAGCCCTCATTACTGTCCTTTGAAGCTACCCTCTTGGGGAACTGAACATGAAATGAGCGATTCAGAATAAGATAGGCTAGAAAAGCAGGTCTGCAGGATGGTTTGGAGACAGAGGACCTGATGACAATGCGTGGATTGGCTCACCTATACCGGAGGTCAGGAGCCATGTGAGCATGAGTGGAGTTGGATCCTCATCTTGAAGTCTGTGTGACATGCATTCTGGTGCAAGTGTAATTGAAAAACATTCAAACTCTCCCACTTTGGTACTCTTCATAAAGCACTTTATTCTTCCAACAGGGTTCTTTCTGTTTTAAGCCTGAGAGTTGGGGGTTTGTATATTTCTTCCTTAGACATTTTTACATAGAAATATGTAAAACTGTGATCATAAGTCATTAAACCTGTGCTTGTGCCTTCCTGATGGCCTGCTGTGCCAACAGGCAGGAGGAGAGTCTGTAGTGACCTGCCACGCCATTGTTGATATCTTTTCTAAAACTGCTTCTTTAGAGGGAAGTGGCATCTTGCATCTATTTCTATTTCTTGATTGCCCAGGTTTTAGAAAGCCCAGTCTCAGTCTTTGTCTAAGCCAGCCAGATAGAGAATGTGCCACTGCCCACACGCCTGTAGATGACCCCTGGGCAGAAGCATTTGCTGGTTTGAGCAGCCTCTCTGTCCTAACCTCACCCCAGTGCGTGTTGTTTTGGAACATGTTGGGAACCAGTAGAAAGAAAGCCCTTTTGCTGGTACCGTGCCACTTGCTAACTTTCGTTTCTTTTTTAATTTTATATGAATGTTTTGTCTACATACTGTATGTATGCAGTGCCCTTGGAGGCCGAAAGAGGGTATAGAAGTCCCTAGAACTAGAGTTACAGACTGTTAATGTGCAGCTAGTGCTCTTAACTGCTAAGCCATCTCTCCAGTCCCTACTAGATAACATTTTAAAACAGAGATTATACTCGTAAGTCAAGTTTGTTCCCAGCCCAAAGGAGGCCTGGGTAACTTAGGAAAGAGTTTGCAGTGCGGGCTAGCCTGGTGTCCAAGTTGTCCGGTGTTATGAAGTAAGTTAAAGTCTGTTCAGTGGAACAGTGTAAGCCCAGCCTACAAAGTGCAAGAAAGGCAAGACGAGTATTAGCTACCTACTGTTTTTGGCAGCTGCTTTTATCCTTATTTCTCCTCTGGAAGCAAGCAGTAAAGTCTGAGGATGTCATTGGTAAAATGGGAGTTTCTTGTCCGCTGTATGAATTTGTTCTTTACACATTATTCCAGTTTCTCTGCACCTCAGCTGACAGTGTAGTCAGATTTCATGTGTCTAAGCATCCCTTGGGAGTTAAAACTTAGTAGCATTTTCATCTAGTTTTTCTCCTCATAACCTTGAATGGCTTCTGAACACTGGTGGTTAATGAGAGTAGTACTTCTGATCTCATAATGGCCTTCAACAGGAAGGGTGTTTTTTTAAGAAAAATGTGGTGTGCCTACATGCACGTGTGTTTACATGTGGGTGCATGTGTATATAGGGTGCACATACATGTGGAAGTCAGAAACTGACATCAGTGGCTTCTCAGTCCCTCCCTACTTTATATATTGAGGCAAGCTCTCTCACTTGAAACCAGAAGTCCAGGCTGTGTGCTTCCTGCATGTGGGGTGACAGGTGGGATGCCATACCTACCTGGCATTTAAGTAGGTGCTAGGGATCTAAACTCTGGTCTTTGTGCTGCGGTAGTAAGTGTTGCCTACTGTGCCAGACATCAAAGAATTAAATTTACCCATTGTTGGAGAAAAGTCAAGGCTGACGTCCTGGTACCACCCAAAAAGGAACTAAATATACAGAAAGAATTCACAGAGTTCTGACAGCTTATGTGACTACCTTACAGGACAGATCTAGAACTGAGACAATAATGGTGAAACCACAACTTGATTTTTGTCCTGTATTTGGACTTGCAGGAAGGTCCACCCTGGGCCTCGAATGCCCACCATGTTTGTAGATGTCCTATATAGTCAAAACTCTAGGATAGCTTTGAACCTAAGTCAGTATTGAGTGTTGGGGACAGGGAAGTCACTAGATTTCTTTGTGTTGTTCTGCCCAGTGTGACTACTTTGAATAAAATCTCCTTTATTTTATTTTATTTTTTCAAAACTTAGCCCTGGCTGTCTTGGAACTCACTCTGTAGTCCAGGCTGGCCTCAAACTCAGAGATCCACCTGCCTCTGCCTTCCCACCTACCACTGCCTAGCTGTTTTGTTGTTGGTTTTGGCCTTTTTTTTTTTTTTTTTTTTTTTTAAATATGTTTTGCCTGCTTACATGTCTGTGCACCACATGCTTGCAGTGCCTGAGGAAGCCTGAAGAAGATGTCTAATCTGTTTCGAGTTATAAGGTGTTGACTGCCCTGTGGATACTGGAAAATAAGCCCAGGTCCTCTGGAGAAGCAGTCCAGACAAGCTAGATCCTGATGAGAGTGACTAGCATTTGGGCTTGTCATTCAGTGTTCTCTTCCTGCCCTAGACCGTGTTACGTGCTGGGTTAGGTTCATGACACCTTTTTGGACTGCTCAACTTTAGGGCTTCCAAATAAATGTTTTTATCTGTTCTGCATCTGAACCCCTGATTACAATGGCATCTTTGAGGTTCTAGTATCGCTTCTGGTAGCCTATATCAGACTGATATGTGGTAGAAAACCTGGTATTGTAAGTTTCAGTAGTGTATTTCTGAGTTCAAGGACAGCCAAGGCTACACAGAGAAGCCCTGTCTCGAAACCGTCCCCCCGCCCCAAAAAAAAAAATTTGTTTTCTCAGTAGTGTAAGTCACTACCAGAGCTCCTAGTCTTCTGTGTTTGGCCCAGGAGCAATGTAAGGTCTGCACTAGATTAGCGTGCTTGTGGGGCTCAGGAGATGTGGCCTACTGGGTTAATAGGACAGAAATACAGGGCTACAAACCAGTGAGTTTGCATTGGCACCTGTAAGACAGATGGAACTTGTAGCTGCTTAGTCTTTATACACAGGTGACACAGTTTCTGGAGTCAGCCTTGTGCTGTCCTCTCAAGTCAGTATGTCCTGTGCTATCTGCTACTCTCCTGACTGTTGGACTCAGTCCAGCCCTCTTACTCGGTCCTGCAGGTTTTTTTTTTTTTTTTTTTTTTTTTTTGTGCACAGTATATGGCATTAGCTTCATGAAGAGATGTAATTCATTAGTTTATGTCATTGGCTGCATGAAAAAAAATGTAATTAAAGCCGGATGATGTGGCTCACACCTTTAATCCCTGAAGAGGCAGGCAGATCTCCGAGTTCAAGGACAGCCAGAACTACACAGAAACTTTCTTGGAAAAAAGAAAAAAAGTTGAGGTGTGGGGAAAAATGGTGTAATTCACATTATGTTGTAGAGTTGTCATTGGTCATTTTTCCCCAAGGCTGCAGGAGTGATTCGTCATGGCATGAGCTATATAGGAGCCACAGAAGTAATGCTAGAGAGAGGTGTTTCCACCTTCCTGGAGATCCTGATCCAGTAGACTGGTTGGCCCCAGCCTGTCTTGTCCCTGTGGACCTGCCAGTTAGCTGTGACGATATGGTGTCCCAGAGAGTACTGCTTTGGGGTTCAGAGAGTTGCTGACATAACTGGTGAAGTGAGTCACCATAGCTCCTGGCTGGCAAGTTCAGCTCAAAGTCTAGGTCCTTAAAAGTATTCAGAGGTCATTTTTCATCTGTAGATGCATTTTAGATGAAGTCATTTCTTGTGTAAGTGAATAAGTTGCCCTGCCTGTAGGCAAAAAGAATAAGATATATTGCTTCTTGCTACTAGTGTCTCATAGATTTCTTGTGGAATAGTAAATGAATAGTAAATGAAGTTCTTAAACCTAGATTGGTCAGTGGTAATCCTGTTATTCTTATGGATCTGCAACATTGGCAATTGGCTTTCCACCCAGATGTTCTCGGAGCAGCCTACCATCTGACACACAAATGATTTGTCTATGATTCTTGGGTGGCAGTAGACATAATTTGTTGGCTTTAGGTTGTCCCTATGCTTATGGGCCTTGCTCCACCATCCACCTAAGTGACTCATTAACTGTTTCCTCAGCTCCCTGTGAAACTCTTGCATACCCCTCCTGTCTCAGTTGACAAAGAGATTGAGTCACGGAGAGCTAGCCAGGCTGCTCAGTCCACAACTTATCTACCTAGCACAGAATCTGTTCATGTGTGGTTGTATCAGGCTCTATTAAAAAAAAAATTCCATGTTAATCTTTTTCAAATAACTACAGTCGTGGAAGTATAGAATTGCTTGTCACTTAGAGACAGCCTGTCAAGGAGGAAGGCTGTGTGGTACGTTAGGCTGTTTTTATCAGGTTCCTGGATGTACCACGTGGAGGCAGGAAATCCAAAGCATCTTGGACCAGGTAGACTGGGGAACATTTATGTGGGAGCCTTTAGAGTGAAGCTTGAAAGGGGCGCTTACACATGAAACTGTCTTTACCTCCAAACTCCTCAGCCCTAGTCATCTTAGCATTGTCACAAACTAACAAAAACTCTGTGTCCCCATGGGGGTGAGGTGGCACCTGCCTTTAATCCTACTATTTATGAGACAGAGGTAGGCCAGTCTGATCTACCAAAAGAAGGTTGGGGAGTTATCCTTGGTTTAGTTGAGGTCTTTGCTGAGCCTGTGTTAGTTTATCTGGAGAGGATTGTGTCCACATGAGAAAGTGTGGAGCTGTGTGGGTGGATGTCAGGCTTGTCTGGCCTGAGATTGGGAGGAGGGAGAAAAGGGGAAAACCTGGCTCTCCTCTTGGAAGACTCAAGCATGCTCCAGAACGCCTATCAACACCACAGAGAAGCATCCTATTGCTCTGCCTTAGTTAGCCCTAAGTGGGTGAAGGAGTAGGGCCTGTAGCTATATTGACTGGCTGGTGGGTACAGTGGGTTCAGGTGAAAATGGAAGGTAGAATGCCAAAGATGTTTTCTTATATGTTTTTGAGTAAAGATAGCTTTCTGTCTTGGTCAGCAGTAGTACCTTCTCTTAATAGGAAGTACAAAGCCTCTATCATTTAGTCCCTCTCAGGAAACCAGTACTATAAGGAAGGGGTAGGGTGTGGTTCGGTGGCATGGTTTTAGCCATGTGCAAGGGTGTTGGATTCCATTCCTAGCACTGTTCCTGCCTCACAAAGATGTAAAGGATATCAAATAGCACTTGTCCTTTTCTGCAGCAAGCTTTGGGTTATGTGGTAGACATAAAATAATATATGTAATTTTCTTTGTTTCTAAGGTACGGACATTGCTGCAGGGGAAGAAGTTGCCATCAAGCTTGAATGTGTCAAAACCAAACATCCTCAGCTCCACATTGAGAGCAAGATCTACAAAATGATGCAGGGGGGAGGTAAGGTTCACTTCTGTTAAATGTCTACCCATAGCACAGATACAGAAGAAAGATCTCACGCCCCCAAAGACGAAGTATAACTTTAATGTATTTTGCTTATGAACTACCTTTATTAGCTTCCCATTAGATGGTAATGTCTTTGAAATCTAGATTTTGTGTAAGTTTCAAAGTAACATGCTTCCTGCTAGTTGGCCTCTTCTAGGTCACATGCTTTCCTTAGAACTTGAGGGTAGTCCCATAAAACTCTGAAGTTTCAGTTTTCTCTTGGATAGGAGTTTTGAACATAACTTCCCTGACTTCCAGCTAAGTCACTGCTCTCAGTTCTGTAAAACTTTACTGCAAAACCTTGGAGTACTAAATAGTTTGCCTCATGAAGCAGGTGCTCTAATTTGAGGCTTTCAAGACCATGAGGTCCAGCCCCACCTCCTAGGATAGGAACCTGCTTGTGACAGGCTTTGTATCTGAAAAACATACAAAAAACAGCAGAAGCCTCTGTGGTGCTGTGATAGTTTGACTAGGGAGGAGAGCCCCCACCATGTGACAGTCCCTTTTTTGGCCTCGGCGGGGAAAGGGAAACTATTGGTTTGATGTTTTGTTGCCCTCTGTCAGCAAAAGCAATTTAATTCTACCTCTGCTGGAAACTGACTTGCTCTAACAAAATATCTAAAGCAGTAGCTGTATGTAAGCTGTTATGTATCCGTCTCGGTGGCCATTGTATTCCTTTAATGTCCATTGTAGCCTATCCTGGGTATTAGAACCAGGGGAGGCCATAGGTAGATGAACACTTCCTGGTGACATACACACATGCCTTCCAGACTTAGGGCTGGTGCACATAGGAACTCACAGAGACTGTGTATGGGCCTAAGCCAGATGGGTTCCCAGCCCTGAGAGAGGAAGTAGACACAAGGGACCATCCCTAAATCAAGCTAGCTCCAACTGATAAGTGTTCACGAAGGAAAAGTTAGTTTTCTCCAACAGAGTATCACCAGGTATACAAAACAAAGCACTCTTAAGCAGTAGATGACCAAGACGGAATGAACTCAGTGGCATTTTTGGAGGTTCCTTGTCTCATAATGATTTGTTTGAACATTTTTGTTCCTTTTTCCTTTTGCTTTTATGATTTCTGGTGTTGTGTGTTTATGGGATTTCTCTGTGTGTTTCTGTACCTGTATGTGTTTCGTGTGCTCTTTATTTGGTTCTTCTGTTGTTTTACCCTATTCAATTTTGTTGGGTTTTATTTTTATCTTTATTGTCTCAAAAAGAGGTCGGCAGAGCCCCATTCCTGTACACCTGCCCTTTGGCACCATTTCAATAGGATGCCTTCATGAGGGCATTAGCTTTTGTAACAAGTGGAGTAGAACAAAATAACATAAGGATTAAACTTAATGCATTAAAGAGAATGTGCTAGCCTAGAGTGCTTAAGGTGATACAGCCTGACCGTGTTCAGAAAGGAGCATAGTGTGCTCCAGACAGGTCTGGCTCCAGCATCACTGCCATCTGCTTTGGTTACTATTCTTTGTGCAGTGACTCGTCCTATGTGTCAGTTGGTGCCCATCTTCCCAGGTTATGATCAGAGAAGTCCGGGACGGTGCCAGGTACCTGCTGGTGGGTAACATTACTTACTGTGTGGGCCCTTAATCATTTGCCCACATCCCTTCTCTAGACTCCTAGAATCCAGACAAGATTCAGAAGTGGGTGTTACTCATTCTTGGCCTTTGAATGTTGTTGTTCTGGCTTTGGTCAGGTTTTACTCTTGTTACCTACTCACTATAGCCCCACAGGTCTCTGTTTTAGGAAACACTCTGTCCAGGGAAAGGATGCACAGTTATGGCAGTGTTTGTTATCTAAGAGTAAATGGAGGTTGGCAGATACAAGATGGGGGATACACTTTGCTCAGAAACCACAAGGTATTGATCCCTGACATGTGTCATGTTTCTCTGTATAGGTGATAGGGGTCACTTTGCTGCCTTCTGAAAGGAACAAGTGCCTCTTTGGTTGTCTTGATCTTGTTTACCTTGGCTCTGGCTGTGAGAAAAAAAAAATGGAAAGCATGGCTGAAGTATGAGGTTTTATCTGGGAGACTAGTGGTGTCACAGTGCCTGATTGAGAGCTGCTGTGCTGGGCGAAAAGCCAGCTTGAGGTTCTGTGTGGTCGCTGTGCAGAAGGGAGGATCATGGGCTTTCCATAGGATACAGCCTCAGGATTGTGACCAGCCCAAAATCCAGTCAGGGAAATAGATTAAAGGTGAAATACTAGAAACAAACTGAGTTTTTAATCAGCACTTGGTGCTGCCAGATAAGACCTGGTAGCTTGTTTAACTGCTTGTTCCATTCCTAATATCCCAAAGTAGATTAGACCACACCTCAGTAACTCCTCAGCAAAAGCGCTGAGGAGCTCACATATGCTTCTGGGAAATATTAACTTGGCGGGAGGAGAGACTGGGTCTTTGGGATAGGATCTGGGTCGGGAACTAGGCACAGAATTTTTCTCTTTCATTTTGTTTGATTCTTGTTTCTTTCTTTCTTAGCAGTTGTCTGTTGCCCTGGATGGACCAGAACTCACTTTGTAGGCCAGGCTGGTGTTCTTTCTTCTGTGCCTCCCAAGTACTCTTGATAAGCCACCATGCCTGGCATTTTTGTTTTTGTCTTACGCTTTTTTTTACGATTTCAAATCCACAGTCTTCCTACTCTGCTTCCTGAGTGCTGGGGCTGGTGTGGGGCACTGTGCCCGGCACGTGATTGGTCATAGACTATGGATACCACTGGAGAACATGCAGCAAGTAAAGAGTCTGAGATATTAGAGTAAGAGATGCTTGAGACCCCTCCCTCACTCCCTTGTGTAGACGTGTGCCTGCCTAGTCCCCCTAGTTTTATCTCCCCTGGCCCTTGCTTACACATTGTTTGCCATGATTTAGGAGGTGTTGGGGCTTGTTGTGGAGTGCTGGGATGAAGCTCCATCCTGGCCTGTGCTAGGTCAGCATTCTCCCAGTGAACTGGAGCCGCAGCTGAGCTGCTGTTCTTTGTTGTCCTCCCACAAGAGAGATAATATTACTTAAAATATTTGACAAGCTTAATCTTAAAAGTTGCTGAAAATGAAATGAATTTTCTTTTGAATTAATTTTGAGTATCCACATTTACATTGAAATACTTGTCAAATCATAATGGAAAGCACTTGCCTAGTACTTGTGTCTTCTAGTGTCTGGCCCCAGTTACTTATTTTGACATCTTAGACTCCATAAGGGTAAAGTACCCGTGTTTACAACTGTGAGCCACAGTGGGGGCAGCTCATTCCCAAGTCACAGCACAGACAGTAGTTAGGGTTTTTTCTTTAAATCTCTAGCAGCATTTTCCAGGCATAGATCTACTTTGGATTCTGAATCTTGCTAGTATGAGATACTTGGCTTCAGAGTAGCAGTGGACCTGTTGCGGGAAGGATCTTTATTCTGCATTAGCAGGAGCCTTCTTGTTTTATAGTTACCTTCTTCCTAGACTTCACCAGTAGTTAGTTTCTGGTAGTTTGCTGAGTGTAAATTGAACCACAAATGAGACTCTACATCTTTTCCAGCCAGGGAATCTGTGAGCTTAGGAATCCTTTGCAAATGACGGTATTTAATCCAGTCACCAATACCATGGAAAAACAACACCGTTGTTTCCCATTGAAAAGGAAGGGGGTACCATCTATCACATACAACACCAGCCATGACACACCCCTGCTAAAGAGCATTTGGACACTATGGAGTGCAGTCATGCTATATGCACTTTGTAACCTTTTGTCAGTATATTCCTGGAACTTGTTTGCATATGACAGCATCTCCTAGAGATGTTGGGCTGGGGAGTTAGCTCAGTGGGTTGAAATATGGAAGGTGGAAACAGGAAAATCACCCAGAAGCTCACGGACCAGATAGATCCCTTGGAGTGCACGGGCCAGCAGCAGAAACCAAGAGAGACTACCTCAAACAAATTCCTAAAAAGATGTCTTCTTGCCTTTGTGTGCACAATGTGGCACAAACATGTAGATGCATATACATACAGATTAAGTAAACATTTAAAATATGGTCAGTTTAATTCAACAAAACTAGTTGCAAAATAACATACACTTTAAATATTATAACAAAATGTTTTTAAAATATCATTTATAGCCAGGTAGTAGTGGCACATACATTCCCTGCACCTGGGAGGCAGAGGCAAATGAATCTCTGTGAGTTTGAGGCCAGCCTGATCTGCAGATCAAGTTCCAAGACAGCCAGGGCTGTTAACATGGAAACCCTGTCTCAAAACTACAACAACAAAACATTTATGGTAACAAAATAGGAAGTATATGAGGTATTTAGGAATAATTTTTTTTTTGTTTTTTGTTTTTCGAGACAGGGTTTCTCTGTGTAGCCTTGCCTGTTCTGGAACTCACTCTGTAGACCAGGCTGGCCTCGAACTCAGAAATCCGCCTGTCTCCGCCTCCTAAGTGCTGGGATTAAAGGCGTGCGCCACTACTGCCCGGCAGAAATAAATTCTAAAATAGGCAAATACTCTGTGCAGAAAGTTATAGGGCTTTGTTGGAGAACCTAAAGAAGGCTCAATGTTAGTTCTCTCATAGTTGGCTTTAATGTTAAGTGAAATTCTAGTCAAAACAACAACCTCCCTTTCTCTCCGCCTCTTCTTTTTAAGTCAGAGTCTCTCTGTAGCCCTGGATGTATTAGAATTCACTATATAGACCAGGCTGGTCTTGAACTTGGTCAACCTCCCTTTGTCTCCTGAGATTAAACTGAGATTAACTGAGATTAAACATGTATACCACTATTCCCAGCTTTTTTTTTAAACCTGTATGTATGTGTTTGCCTTCATGTATGTATGTATGTATGTATCTGCATCACATGAATGCCTGCTGCCTTCAGAAGTTAGAAGAGAATGTTTGATCCCCTGGAACTGAAATTATATGTGCATAATTATGAGCCACTGTGTGAACTCTAGGAATCAAATTTATGTCTTCTGCAAGAGCAACCAAGGGCTCTTAACCACTGAGCCATCCCTCCAGCTCCATACACACACACACACACACACACACACACACACACACACACACACACACACGTGCGTGCTCTCTCTTTCTCTCAATACATTTTGGTTATATTGTTATCCTTCCCATCTCTGTAACACTTCAACTTCATAGTTTTCTCTTTCAAAGGATAAAAAGACAGGGAAAACTTTAAAAGGGGAAATAAGATAAAACCTAACAAAACAAAAAGCACATAGAGGAAAAAAGTTGTCTTTTGTTGTTGTTGGCCAATTTTCTGGACATATAGTCAGCTCCTGGAGAGAAGGGTGATACAAATACCCAATGACACTGCGCTGCAGAGAGTGGTTTTGCCTTTCCCAGCAAGTATCAGTTGCTCTTTGGATAGGGATGGGACTTTATGTCTGCTTGCCTTCTCAGTGTTGGGGTTGCATGTGATTTGAACCTGTGTAGATCTTGTCCAGTGACTCCTAGAGAACAGGATCACTAGACTTTAGAGGGGAAAGTAAAAAAGCCAAGATTAATGACAGTACTCATGAAGAAAAACAGCAGTTGCCTGAACATTTCATAGCTGCAGAGCTATGAAGATTATAAAGTTGTATGATTCTGGACAGGGCCAGGTCCCAAGCTTTCTCAGTGTGCTTCCAACTGAGAGATGTCCAGACGACTTGCAGTGGCCATTTCTGGGCCTGAAGCAGGAACTTGGACCATGTGGGAGCACATAAAAAGGCATGCCTCCTGGCCAACTCTGAGACAGTTAGGGCTTGAAAACAAATAACAGCAGTGTATTAATACACATTGGAGAGGGAATAACAATTGTCAGGTCCACGATATGTCTGCTGTGAATATAGCCATGATTTTCTATAAAGAAGATTGCAACTAAGAAGTAGTATTTGTAGCCGGGCGGTGGTGGCGCATGCCTTTAATCCCCAGCACTTGGGAGGCAGAGGCAGGCAGATTTCTGAGTTCGAGGCCAGCCTGGTCTAAAAAGTGAGTTCCAGGTCAGCCAGGGATATACAGAGAAGCCCTGTCTCAAAAAACAAAACAAAAAAACAAAAACAAACAAACAAAAAAAAGTAGTATTGTTCCCAGAGCTCTTGGCAGGACTGCTGAGCCCCACCTGCCCAGGCAGCTTGCTGTGCACTGATGCAGTAATCCCGTGGTTCTCACACCTGGTTCATTGACTGAGTCTGGATTTGTTTTTAGATGTCTGCCTGCTACACAGTATACTACGGCTCCAATTTACTTTTGCTCTGATTTAGTAGTTTCTTTTGCTGACTTTTGAGTTCATTGGTCTTCACAGTGTTTAATCTGCTTGGTTTTTTTCATCTTAGAGTTTTCAACTTTTTTTTTTAATTAATTATTTATTTATTTATTATATGTAAGTACACTGTTGCTGTCTTCAGACGCACCAGAAGAGGGCGTCAGATCTCATTACAGATGGTTGTGAGCCACCATGTGGTTGCTGGGATTTGAACTCAGGACCTTCGGAAGAGCAGTCAGTGCTCTTACCTGCTGAGCCATCTCACCAGTCCCCCGAGTTTTCAACTTTTGTTGTTAGGTGTGTATGTGTCTGTCTGTCTGTCTTTAACTTACTTTTTTTTTTTTTTTTTTTTTTTTTTTTTTTTTTTTTTTTTTTTTTTTTACTTTTTGGTTTTTCGAGACAGGGTTTCTCTGTGTAACCCTGGCTGTCCTGGAACTCACTCTGTAGACCAGGCTGGCCTCGAACTCAGAAATCCGCCTGCCTCTGCCTCCCAAGTGCTGGGACATGGAATTTAGTTATATTTAATAACAACTTTTTTTTGCATTATTGTGTTTTAATATGAGTCCCTCACATGCTAGGCAGCCCTTCCACTAGTGAGGTTTATCCCTATCACTTTTTTGTTTTTATTTTGAAACAGGGTTTCAATAAGTTACCCAGGCTGGTCTAAAAGTCACTCTGTAGTCCTAACAAGCTTCGAACTTGGGATCTTCTTGCCTCAGTTTCCTAAGTAGCTGGAATTATAGCCCCTTGGCATATTTTATTATAATTTTTAAGGCCCTTCTGTTGCAGGAAATATTAAAAAATGATCACTCTACAAACTCTTCTGCCCCAAGTTCTAGTGCCAGTACTGGCTGGCCACAATACTATGTCCTGGCGGGCTCCTGCTATTCTCTCCCAGCTAGTGAGTTCATCTCGCTTTCACTCAATGCTCCACACACCCCACAATCAGTCATCTAGTGCCCAGTTACCTGGTAGAAACATGATTCTTAAGGCTTAGTTATTCAAGCAGGTATATTTATCAATAAGATCACAATTTACAAGATGCCAATACAATAATTTCAGAGCCAAATGATAAAGATAATGCTTTAACCCAATTCTAACCTTATGAAAACCTTAGCTGCTTGTGGCTATTTAAAGCCACACAGGGTCTGGATCATCTTCCTGTTCATCTGCCTCCATGTTGACTTCTTCAGCTTCTCCCTGACCTCCAACCTGTCTCACACCTAAACTTCTAGCTCCGCCTCTTTATTCTTGTCCAACCCAGGGCTGTCGCTGCCCTAATGTGATTGGACAGAACTTTCTCTCAAAATACAAATTGAACACAACTATTGCATATTGTAAATTATATGGTATAAGATAGATTTAATACCCATCCAACATTTTTGTCAATAAAATTGAACACTATCCTCTATCCTAACTTAAAAGACAAAAACTTTGTACCTGGCTATGTCTTGGCTTAGATTGGATGCCATCTGAAAACCATCTTCTCAGAGTAAAAAGCCTGGGCTGGCTAGGGGACTATGGAGTTCTTCAGCCCCATCAGAAATCCAAGAACAACTGATAATAATTGAAAATATATAGGAAGCCTAACACAGCTTCCAAAAATGTAGCCAATTGATAGAGTCTGCTGAACTCCTGGACAGTCCTTACTTCAAAGCATTGGAGCATTGGTCTCCAGCCTTCTGGCCCATGAATGTCTGACAGACAAGAGAAACAGGAATATTAGGGACTCTCCTACTCTGTTTCAGCAGACTTAAGCTGTCCTAAGTCTGTGTGTGTGTCCTTCCTTTGGACAGTGTTTGTCTGTAGATGAAGAGGCAATTCTTGCCTGGTGGCTGGCTTGTGTTGCCACAACTGGAGCAACTCCAATGGTGCTCGATTTGTTCTGTGAATCTAAGACAGGGGAAGCTGTCAGGAACAGACTAGTCTCAACAAGTGAATAAATAATATTAAATGTCACATTCTGTGGATTTCTGATGTTTTTGAAAACCAACTATCTATGTAAGTAATCTGGACTGTTATCTGTTAACTACTCTCAGCTATTTTTAGTTAAAATCTTGAAAACACCCTAACAATAAACTCAGGGCCATGAATTTGTTATTTGGCCCTAAACTCACAGGCTTAAACATCTCAGATCTGTTTATAATAACAGCAAAAGAAGAACTGGGTTTAAGCCCTATATACTTCAAATATTTAATATCAATAGAAGACATTTATACCAGTGATAACCTTGATTTTTGTATCAAAATAAATTCTGTACCAAATAAGAACTTATGACTTTAACCTAGTAACAATTATAAAGATATCTATCAAATGAGATTATGGCTATACAATCAATTCTGGCTATTTCCTTCCTGTTCCAAATATGACCATTTCTACATTCCCTAGAAAGACAACCTATTAATTAACCCTCTCCAGCCCCACAAGTCCAGGGAACTGGGTCAACGACTCTACATAACTTCTTCAAGCTGAACATGGGTATTGAGATAGTATGGAGGGAGGGGGTAAGGGAAAGCAGGATTTTTTTTTTAAAGATGTATTTTATTTATTTTATGTATATGAGTACATATATAGCTGTACAGATGGTTGTGAGCCTTCATGTGGTTGTTGGGAATTGATTTAGGATCTCTGCTCGCTCTGGTCAACCCTGCTCGCTTTTGCCCAAAGATTAATCCATTATTATACATGAGTACACTGTAGTTGTCTTCAGACACACCAGAGGAGGGTGTCAGATCTCATTACGGGAGGTTGTAAGCCACCATGTGGTTGCTGGGATTTGAACTCAGGACCTTCAGAAGAACAGTCAGTGCTCTTACCCACTGAGCCATCTCACCAGCCCGGGAAAGCAGGATTTATTAGTCTCTGATGTCTGTGTCTTGACTGGATCCGGCTAAAGTCCAGGACATCAGGAGTTCAAGCAGGCCAGTTCAGCATGTCTGACGAGGTAATTCACCAAGGCTTATATTCTGTAATATATAAGTCTCAAAACAAATTTTCAGTATCATCAAGATATATTTTTTGTTTGATTCTCTGGAATCTAGTCCTCTGGGGGTCTTCCTTCATCATATATGATCCATATAACTCTAGAAGGTATAAATACCTTAATTACCTTTTCCAAAAACACCCTTTTCTACCAGTTCTAATATGTGGGCCCATTTCTCCATGCCTTTGCAACATGTCTCCCAACTTTTGAATGCCAACATTGAGAATCTTACCCTCTGTGTGTTAGGTATTTCTGTCATGCACATTCTTCCTCTGTTTCTAGGTTAAAGTCAAGTTACTTTTTAGTTATGTCTTTTTTGGTGAACTTGGGCTTGTGGTGGTGGTGAGGTCTTTCAGGCATCAGCATCATCTTTGTGAGCATCATCATACTTCTCTTGAGTTACTTTAGTACAGGGGTGAATTGAGTATCACTGCTAGAAGCAAAAGTAACTTCTGCACTTAAATACTTTTTGTTACTGTTAAGACAATGTCTCAGTATGTAGAGTTTCATTTTGACACTTTTATAGGGTAATAATGGGATCTAGGGTCAAGGATAACTTCATAGAGAAAAATGCTAAAAGCAAGCAGGACAGGCATGTCTGTGTAACCCTAACACTTAAGAGATAACAGAAGAAGTTGGGCAGTGGTGGCACACACCCTTAATCCCAGCACGTGGGAGGCAGAGGCAGGTGGATTTCTGAGCTTGAGGCCAGCCTGGTCTATAGAGTGAGTTCCAGGGCAGCCAGGGCTATACAGAGAAACTCTGTCTTGAGAAACCAGAAGAAGAAGGAGAGAGAGAGAGGG
>NW_022196911.1:117505294-117539087 GCF_008632895.1 Mastomys coucha | reverse complement strand
GAGAAACTCTGTCTCAGGAAAAAAAAAAAAGAAAGAAAGAAAGAATATACTAGGTTCCCAGTCTCAATTATTTTTATATTTAGATATTTGTCATATAGGTTCTCAATCAGATAAAAAAAATATACTTGGAGATAATGAAACTTTTTTTAATTTTCAATGGTAGGACTTCACTGCAAACATCTAAAACTCACAATGAAGCTCCACTAAATGTTTTACATGGAAGGAAAGAGAGGCCTTGGGCTCATAACAAAACCAAAAATGGAGTGTGTATGTTAAGAGCCAGTGGCAGTAGGTGCAGCTCAGACCACAAGCCCTGGTAGGCAGAGAACACCACAAGGTGTCTTTCTTAGAAAGCCTCTCTGCAGTGCCTGCTCTCTGACCTGAGCAAAGCTGCTGTCCTGGCAGTGTTCATGAGCAAGTGCTCTCAGCTTTTTTTCTAGCTAACTTTTTGTGACTGTTGTATATGCTCTTAGATAAAATATTTAGTCTTTGACCCATTTTTCTTTTTTTCTTTCCTGTTGTTGTTGTTGTTTTTCGAGACAGGGTTTCTCTGTAGAGCTCTGGCTGTCCTGGAACTCACTCTGTAGACCAGGCTGGCCTTGGACTCAGAAATCTGCCTGCCTCTGCCTCCCAAGTGCTGGGATTAAAGGCGTGCGCCACCACTGCCCAGCAGACCCGTTTTTCAAAAGTAATGTTTAGTGTTGACTCTTGTTTTCAGATCTAACATCTTGAAGGCATCCTTCATTTCCTTCCCTCATTCTGGATTGCTGTTGTTTTCTTTTACACAGGGTATGTAGTTCAAGGAGTGAACATCCTGACCCTGGAGCTCCACCTCACAAGACTATCACCGTACCTGTCTGGTCTCTTTCTGTTGGATTTGTCTTGGTGTTTTTGTTTTTTGGTGTTTTTTGGTTTTTCAAGACAGGATTTCTCTGTGTAGCCCTGGCTGTCCTGGAACTCACTTTGTAGACCAGGCTGGCCTCAAACTCAGAAATCCACCTGCCTCTGCCTCCCAAGTGCTGGGATTAAAGGCGTGCGCCACCACTGCCCGACTGTCATGGTGTTTTTATTCTCTCTCCTACTAGTTGGTGTGTTTGCTTTTTCTCCCATCAATATGGGGGGGGGGAGGAACTGCTCTTTGCTCTTTTCTACGACCCACGATAGTTGTCTTTCTCTTCGGTCCCTCAGCATTAGGTTCCAGCCTCACTACACTGGTGCAGCTGTGGCTTCTAGCTGGCTTCTCTGGACCTGTCTTATTTTACATCTTTCTTTTTCCCATGGATGTTGATGTTATGAAATTAGCTATCTCACTTGCTGCCACTGCTTATTTGACTCCTGTCAGTTTGCTCTATGTCATGTTACTGTGCCCTGCTTAGTGACAAGTGGGTGAACTTGAGGGCAGATATTGCCAATATCATCTGAGCCCCTTGAACACCACCTACATAACCTGCTGAACACCTGTGTCTTGTTGAATAGAGGGGATATGGAGCAATAGCGTGGGCTGAAGTGCTGTGTTTGGTTTCTCTTCCAGTGGGCATCCCTACCATCAGATGGTGTGGGGCTGAGGGGGACTACAATGTCATGGTGATGGAGCTACTGGGACCCAGCCTGGAAGACCTGTTCAACTTCTGTTCAAGGAAGTTTAGTCTCAAAACTGTTCTGTTGCTTGCTGACCAAATGGTAAGCACCCCTTTTTCTGAAGTGCTCAAGCAGTGTAGCAGGCACTTGGCATGTGCTCGCTGGCTTGCTAGAGTAAATTACTGGTTTCTTTTGGCAATGGCAGCTTGTAATCCCAGCACTCAGGAGGCAGAGGCAGACAGATGTTTATGTGATTGCGGCCAGCCTAGTCTCCACAGCAAGTTCTAGGCCCATAAGGGCAACATAGTGAAACCCCTTCTCAAAAAACTAGATAAATTACTAGGTTGCTATTTCTCCATTATTACGCCCATTTATGCATAGAAAGAGAGGGAGATTTGCTTAACTTTGGCCTCAAGATGATTGACTTAGAAAGTCCAGGAGGCATTCATATTGAATGGACTTCTCAGTTCTCTCAGGGAGCCCACGTTTGACTGGTAGCAGCTCTTGGATGGTTTCCATGGAAGTTTATGTTTATGTCTTACACAGAGTCCATCTGATGTGAACCATTACCTAGCAGTAGGTCATCTTGTCAGCCTGCTGTCTTTTGGTTTTTCAAGACAGGGTTTCTCTGTGTAGCCCTGGAATTCACTCTGTAGACCAGGCTGGCCTCAAACTCAGAAATCCACCTGCCTCTGCCTCCCAAGTGCTAGGATTAAAGGCGTGCACCACTGCCACCCAGTTCAGCCTGCTGTTTTACCTATTCCTCTGAGAACTAAAGAGAAAAAAGTGTCTGGGCCTGTGTGTGGGGGACAGAGAGCTGAAGATACTTTGAGAGAAGACCACCTTAAGATACTTTGAGAGAAGACCACCTTAACTGAAACCACTGTGCTCTCTAGCACATAGATAATGTGCAGTGTGAGCCTCACTGACAAGCAGCCTCCTTTTCCAGCATGATCCACTGTGGGATTCAATCTTACCTTTGTTTCTTTGTAGATAAGTCGTATTGAGTACATTCATTCGAAGAATTTTATCCACCGAGATGTGAAACCAGATAACTTCCTCATGGGGCTGGGAAAGAAAGGCAACCTGGTCTACATCATTGACTTTGGGCTGGCCAAGAAGTATCGGGATGCCCGCACCCACCAGCATATCCCCTATCGAGAGAACAAGAACCTCACAGGGACGGCACGCTATGCCTCCATCAACACACACCTTGGCATTGGTGAGCCCTGATGTAGAGATGGATCACTTGACTTCATGTACCTTTAGCATGTCCATCCCTTAGCTTAAGCAAAGTCCAACTTAATATAGCAGCCTAGGTGATGAGAGATGCGGAGGCTGTCAGCCAACCTTGGTAGCAGACAAGAAGTGAGCAACTGCTAGAGTCTCTATTGCCAGGTGCGGTGGGATAGGCAGAAGCTGGCTTCTCCAGCAGTTCTTCAAGATGTTGGTGTTGCTCCCCTGGAGTGTTAGGGAGGTTTCTTTAGCACATGTAAGAACCAACTGGTGATATAATTCTGCAAGTATATTTTTCTGTTATTTTTGAAGTTTATTTCTCATTTTTTGTTTGCCAGGTGTTGATTTTATACACACACAGATACACATGCCATCCCTGACATAGTTCCCTTTTTTTTCCAGAACAATCTCGAAGGGATGACTTGGAGTCTCTGGGGTACGTGCTGATGTACTTCAACCTGGGCTCTCTCCCCTGGCAGGGGCTGAAGGCCGCCACCAAGAGGCAGAAGTATGAGAGGATCAGTGAGAAGAAGATGTCCACTCCCATTGAAGTGCTGTGCAAGGGCTATCCTTGTGAGTCCCTCACACCCTAGCTGCAGAATTTGCCTGGGCATCCAGCAGCCACCAGTATTAATACAGCACTTGTATGGAGAGCCTCTGGCTAGATGGCAGAGTTGCTCACCCTCTGAGAAGAGTTAGATGAAATGGCAGTTGGTACCTGCCACCACCACATTATTCCACTCCTAATCCCTAAGCACTTTTGCCCAGGAGAGACTGGAATGAGGCGGGACTGCGCCTTGGGAAATGAACCCCATGGCTGGCCTAAGGACATCTGAAACTGGCCATCTTTACCCCTTCCACTCAGAGCCATTTTCCAGGGAGTGCTCCTGGGATAAGAATGCCCGAAATAACTAAATTTTGCTCTGTAGTCTTGACCTTTTGGGGGATATGGAGGGTGCTGGATATAGAATCCAAGGCTTCACACGTTCTGTGTAAGCTTTGCAAAATTCTACCATTGAGCTGTACCTCTATGTAGATGCTGAGTTTATTTTTCAAGGCATCTCCCAAAGGCCTGAGTTCTTAAATAATGACTAGTCTTCAGATTTCATCTTTAATGCCTTTAGTATATGGCACTGTGGGAGGTGAACTGGATGAACTAGGCCACAGTTGGTAGTTCTGGGCTAGCTTTGAGTTTCTTGTTTCTTTAGCTGAATTTGCCACATACCTGAATTTCTGCCGTTCGTTACGTTTTGATGACAAACCTGACTACTCCTACCTGAGACAGCTCTTCAGAAATCTGTTCCATCGCCAAGGCTTCTCCTACGACTATGTGTTCGACTGGAACATGCTCAAATTTGTAAGTGGAATTGCTAGAGCCTGGGATGACAACAGCCTGGTCCTTGGACACTGGCACTGGTTGCTAGGCTGGGTCTGGATGTAAAGCTATGCTGTCTGTGCAAGACTCAGGTTTACAGGGCACAGTGGAGTTGTGAAAGCCAAACACACTTGGTAGAACTTGGGCCTACAGTCCACTTGCCTGTGGGTTCAGAGAACTGAGAAGGAAGATGATGAATAAGGCAAAAACTTCTATAGCATTTGGGGCTGGAAAGGTGGCACAGTAGTTAAAGCCACTTGCTGCTTTTGCAAAGGATCTGGGTTCAGTTCTCAGGACAGGTAGGGGATCCCATTCCCTTTCATACTCTCTTCTGGCTTCTGTGGTTACTGCATGCAGGTAGTGTATTTATTTAATGCAGTCAAAACTAAATTAGAAAAATCTCTGGCATTTATGGATGTGTGTAATAAGAAACCCAGTAAGCAGTGTTGAAGGTCTGCTCAGAGTCAGCTCCTTCTGGATTTGTAAGTCCTCCTTAGTTGAAAGCTTACCTGCTGTCTGTCCTTCCTGTGTTTTTCTCCTTTCTTTAATTTTTAGGGAGTAAAGCTACTTCTGAGAGAACTTTTAAGGTTAGTGTGTGTGTGTGTGTGTGTGTGTGTGTGTGTGTGTGTGTGTGTGTGTAAGTAAGTGTCTGCATGTATATATGTACACTGTGTGTGTGCCTTTGCTGTCAAGGTCAGAAGAGGAGATCGTATCTCCAGAAACTAGAGTTAGAAGCTATTATGAGCCTCTGTGGGTGCTGAGAACCAAACTCGGGTCCTCTGCAAGACCCGAGTTAAGCAAGTGCTCTTAGTCACTGATCTTTGGCTTTCCAGGTGTTACAAGTACTACTTTCCACATGCCCGCCTTATATTATTCCAATTACTATAAGAACTTGTGGGTTCATCTACCTGTAGTGGCATGGCATGATGGTCTGGGCTGATAGGAAACATGGTGGTAGTCTTAAGTCCTGTCCTGTCCCAAATCTAGTGTATACCTCAGGGCCTCAGAAGAGCCTCTGGGGTAAAGTGCCCGGCATTCTGTCCGAAGGTGGTGACCCTGTAATCATTCAAACAATGCTGCTGCTGACTTCCAAGGCTTCATGAAACTTCCATGTCTGCTTCCATTAAAAATTGTTGGACTGGGTATGGTGGCTCACATCTTTAATTTTAGCATTCAGAGGTCAAAAGCAGGCAGATCGCTGAGTTTGATACCAGCCTGGTCTATATAGTGAGTTCCAAGCCAGCCAGGGCTACAAGGTGAGACTCAATAAAATAGAGAAAAATAAAATAAGGAAATTTCTTTGAGCCAAGCATAGTTGTACACCTTTCTAATTAATTCCAGCACTTGGGAGGCTGGTTGTTAGCTTGAAGCCAGTCTTGGGCTGCAAAACAAGACCCTGTTTCAGTCAAGAATTTTTTTGTAATTTGAAGTAGAAATTAGATTTTTTTTTTTTTTTTTAAGATTTATTATACATAAGTACACTGTAGCTATCTTCAGACACACCAGAAGAGAGCATCAGATCTCTTTACGGTTGGTTGTGATCCACCATGTGGTTACTGGGATTTGAGCTCAGGACCTTCGGAAGAGCAGTCAGTTCTCTTACCCACTGAGTCATCTTACCAGCCCCCTAGAAATTGGATTCTTTGTAGGTAATGTATCTAGTCAAAGTAGTAGCAATAACTGCTTCTTCTGAGTGCATATCAAGAACCCCTGTCAGCTGCTCTGTGTCCCCAACTCATAGTGGGCACTGTGAACTAGAACCACCTGCCTGGGCCTAATGCTGCTTGTGTGTATGTTGATCAACCAGGGCTGGAGGGTAATGACTCACAAGATGGCCTAGACCTGCCACGGTGGGGGTTCAAGAGACAGCTAAGTCTGGTAAAATAGGTGGCACAGGGAAATGCTTTCAGACTCCAGCTGACAGTGGTAAGAAGGATACACTGACTCTGATTTCTGGTCCAGCCAAAACCTGATTCCTGTCCTTGCCATTGGCCTGTTTGTATAAAGACTGGCATTGCCATGGTGTCTGGCCTTGCTCTCCTCCCAGTCTTAGGCAGTCTCCTTTTCCTTCTCTAATGCACTCACACACCAACACTGATAGGCAGGGTTTAAGGTGATGGGTGGTACATGTGATGGCCTTTGTGGGGATTCTGTGAGCATCATTTCTGTGGGAGCATGAGCTTTCTGATTTCACTGTTTGGTGTGGGTGATTTCAAAGAGCAGTTTTCTCCCTTTTTTTTTTTTTTAAGATTTATTTATTTTACTTACATGAGGGTATTGAGTTCCATTACAGGTAGCTGTGAACCACCATGTGGTTGCCAGGAATTGAACTCTGGACCTCTGGAAGAGCAGTTAGTGCTCTTAACCACTGAGCCATCTCTCCAGCACCCACCTTTTAAAAAAACAAACCAAAAAACACCACCAAGGCCACTTTCCTCCTGTTCATTCTAATCCTTCCTCACCAGGGTGCCAGCCGGGCTGCAGATGATGCTGAGCGGGAACGCAGGGATCGAGAAGAACGATTAAGACACTCCCGGAATCCAGCCACTCGTGGCCTCCCTTCTACAGCTTCCGGCCGACTGCGGGGAACCCAGGAAGTGGCTCCCCCAACGCCCCTTACCCCTACCTCACACACGGGTAAGCACACTTCTTAATGTGCTTCACCAAACTGGGGCCTCTATTTACTGTGTTGATGAATTGCTAATCACCCCAGTATATGGCCTCCTGGATTAATCAGTTGAGGGTTGTGTCCGTACTTCATTCTGAAGAGTAGGTAGGACAGGGGCACAGCTCATGATGTTACCTTTAGACATGGCATGGTAACCCCAAAATTTGGGAAGTTCGGGTGGTTGGTTCTCTTCTAACTTAAGGCCAGCCTGGTCTACATAGTGAGATCTTGTCTCAAAGGAAAGAAAGAAAAGTCTCTTTTACAAGACTTGTTCTAAAGTTAATTTGCCTGAAAGCTGTTGCTCATGGGACTGGAGAAATCGCTCAGTGGTTAAGAGCTCTAGCTGTTCTTCCAGAGGACTTGGATTTATTTCCTGACATCCATGTGTCAGTTTTTACACTGTATCTCTAATCCCAGGGAACCAACACCATCTTCTGGATTCTTTGGGCACATGGTACACAGGGATGTGTAGGGAAAACATCCACACAAGTAAATTTTTTTATTTTAAAGTCTAGCTCTCATAGATTTTCTCAAAACCTTTGAATACTCAGGACTGATATGTATATTGCTAAACGTTGGGGCCTTAAAATGCATTCGGCTACTACCATCAAGTTTCTTGGAGTTGCCTAGCACCTGAACTTGAGTTGGTTATGTGTAGTCCTGAGCCAGTTAATGGGTTCAGGGTGTGTCTTGGCTAAGGCCATTAGCCTCTGCTGTGCCTACAGACTCATGCGATTTTTTTTTTTTTTTTTTAAGAAAATTACATGCATTATAGGTGTTTGTCTCGTGTGTATATGCACTGCGTGTATACCCAGTGCCCATGAAGGTCAAAAGAAGGCATCAGATTTGGAACTAGAGATAGTTGTAATCCACCATGTGGATACTGGAAACCAAACTGGGTCCCCTGTAAGAGCAAGTGCATGTGACCATTGAGTACTCTCCATCTAGTGAGGTGTTAAAAGAGCCAAGGGTATTTAGTAATTGTGGTTTCCTCTTCCTCTCCAGCCAACACCTCTCCTAGGCCCGTCTCTGGCATGGAACGAGAACGGAAAGTGAGTATGCGGCTGCACCGTGGGGCCCCAGTCAACGTCTCCTCATCTGATCTCACGGGCCGACAAGATACCTCTCGCATGTCCACCTCACAGGTATGCATGTAGAACTCACTGAGGCCTAGCTGCGCCAGACCCGCCTGGGGGTGCATGTCCTTGTCGCTCTGTGCTGACACTGGCTCTCTCTACCTTTCTTTAAGGACTGACCTTTACAGGTTCATAGTCAGGAGTGGGGCAACATTTGTGAAAAATGTATTTCCTTTCTTTTAGCTCATTGGAGCCTGTGACTTGCTGGGTTTCTAAAGGGTTTGTTTCCTGGCTAGGACTGTAATGGGCTGTGAACTATGTGTGAAGCTTTTTCTCTTCTGCTCGATTTCAAAGGAACATCCCTATCCCTGCCCCGCCGCTTTCCCCATCAGGGAAGACAAAATATGCCTGCTCGCTTGTACCTTTTGTTGGGGAGGAGATGTCTGTCATTGGCACACCGGGCTTTTATAACTCTCCTTGTGTTTGTTAGCCAGGCTCTCCTTAGGAGAACACCGGGAAAGGTACTGACTGCATAAGAAGGGTTCCCATGAGCAATCCTTAGAGATTCCAGGCTATAAGGTGTCATCTTCTGTTCCCTGTCTGTCTCTGTCTGTCTCTAATGAAGGAGGTCCTCAGGGAAGGTAGGGTAGTTTGAACTAGTCACCAGGCCTCTTCCTCCTAGATACTTCATAGATACGCCCTCATCCACATCTGAGTCCTCCTCTCTGCTTCTGCATTCAACAGACTAGAATAACTTCTATCTACATTACACTTCTTTTTCTGCAGTAGGGTCTCCCACTTATGGGGGATTAGGGTCAAGGATAAATTTGAGGAGGCTCTTGCCAGTACCACTGCCCTTTTGGAGCTTGTTTTGAAGCACACTTGTATGGCAATACCTCTCTAGCTCACTGTGGGACCTAGTACATTCTTTGAGTGGAGATGGACTGACACATATATTGAGTCAGTGCAAGGTCCCTGGGCCTTCCTGGGCTCGGGCCATACTTAAGACTGGTCTGATGAAGTGTGTTCCTGTGCATTTTGTATTTACCAGAAATTATTGGTTATGTATAAATTTCTCCTGAAAAGACAACAGATGTAGGAAGTTTAACAAGGGATTATTTAAGTTCTAGGCCTTGAGTTGTGACATCAGGAGATTGAGTTCCTCAGTGTGTACCCTCTTAAGCTCAGCTTGTTTGTGGAAGACCTAACAATTTGTTTTTCTTTGTTTTGAGGTTTTTCTGGGTTTTGTTTTGGGGGTTTTTTTTGCACACAAATCATTGTGTTTGCATTAGGAAGTGGTTCAGTTCTACCTGTTTACTACAACCTGTGGTGTGGTCGACCCTGGCTGGGTTTGTACATATTTCATGCCAGTAGCTGGATAGAGACTAAGGAAGTGATGGCAGAGGTGGGCTTTTTGGCTTTTGTTCTGTTTTTAGTTCAATATGAAAATGAAGCATCTGGTAGCTTGGGATCCATGAGGAAAATGGAAGAATCAGGAGGTTCTATGGATACCAAGAAGACACAGGGTACAGACCAGCTTCTTCCTGCCAAGCTATGGCTACCTTGGCCTTACAGTGTCAGAGAATAGCACTTGCTTCCACATGATTAGCTTGGGCCTCAGAATTAGTCTCTGGCTGCTTGGCCTCTCGTGTTTCTGCATGGAGAACTATTAACAGGCTTGAGCATTGGTTGGAAGGCTCCCTTCCTGGACTTCTTAATTTCTCCTTGGCTATGTTGGGGATTTTCTGGAGACTGCCATGTGTGGTTGTCTCTAGAGTGCTCATTGTCTTCATGGCTGCACCTTTGGAGTTGTTTTGCTGTCACTAAAGGGCAGGGTCCCTTAAGGATCCCTTTCATTACGTAGTATCACCAGCATCAGTGGTGTTTTCTCTTCTCCAAATAATCCATCTCTCTCTACACTCTTTTACAGGCTCTCAGCCAAGCATCTGCTCTGACATTTTAGAAATTAAAGGGTAGTTGGGGTTCCTCCAGGGATGGCAGGCCACTGTTAACTTCTCCCTAGAGAGCTGGGGTTCTGGTAGGAGTGATGGCGTCTACTTAGCACCGTGCATATAAGCTCTTGTTACAACAGCACATACCTTTCACTCGGCCTCTTTTACTTACAGCTGCTGGTTTTCTAATAGTTGGTGCATCCTATGAGGTATAATATGACACCCACAAGTCCATACACTCAGTTAAAGCCAGTCTTAATAAGCATCTGCTGCCCTTGTCCACCTCTGATGATCATGATGAGGAGAAGGAGGAGGAGGCAGCAGTGGTGGCATGCTACAGGTCCCTGGAATCACCTCTTCTTTCCTGTAGAACCCCACCCTCACTCAGGCTTTGCCTGCAAGCAGCTGCTGCTGCTTCAGCATCTTCCCTTCCCTAAAGGGCGCTGCATTAGGCAAGTCTTCTGGGCAGACCATGTTCCCATTTTTCCTGATATCTGTGAGTTTGCTCTCATTAACCAAAAGAACATAGGCTTTGCAGGGCATCTGATCAGTGGATCTCTATTGTTTGTTTTTTTTCTTCATTGAAAAGAAAGGTTTCCTGTCTTGCACAGTTCAAAATGTGCCAGTTACTGCTTTTGATACCTTAGTTCCACACCTGCCCCAAAATAATGTCCTAAGATCAACCTGGTATTCTATAAGGAGGGAGTATGTCCATAGGTATATCGTGGGAGCTGCTATCCCTTCCACTGCTGCATAGTGCTGTCAAACCCATCTGTAGGGCTTCCTCAGCCTCACGGTCCACTGGATTTCAGTTTTTCTAAAGCATGAAGTTAGGAAACAGCAATGGTCACTTTTATCAAGGGCCATGAGAGGCAGATGAGTTGTGCACTGTGTGGAGAGACTTGCTGGAGTCCCCAGAGTGTCTGTCCGTGTCTTGACCTGGTCAAGGCAAGGGACACATCAGGACTCAGGCTCAATACAAATAGCCAGGGGACCAGGATCTCATGTGCTGGTGTGGCCAGCAGGACACTTACCAACAGCTGTCTTTTCCCCACCTCAGAATAGCATTCCTTTCGAACACCTCGGCAAGTAGCTGCTCGTCTCCATCGGAAGGCAGCACTGGGTGAGTGTGCTCATGGTGGGGCTCTGCAAGTAGCAGGTTCCAGGCAAGGTGGGAGCAACTCCCCACCAATCATCTGGGCTCGCTGGTGGGCTGGGCTTGCATGCCAAATGCTAGAGATAGAGTGAGGCTTCTTCTGCTTGTTTTTCTTTGTGTGGGTTATGGAGTAGCTATGGTGAGCTACCCAGTCTGGGGGATCAGTGGCATCCTTAGAATCTCTGGACTGAGTGACCTTAGGGAGCCATCCTGCTGTGCCTTTGTCCTCCGGGCCGGCCTCCTGTGATTGTATTCAGTCTGCTGGAACTGTCCTGAGTCCTGGCTCTGGGCAGATGTGCTGGTAGCATATGTGTCTGTTGTACTCAGCTGAGTGATCCATGCTTGGTGCTGGGCTTTCTTGAGCTCTTGCTACATACAGACTCCTGGTGGTCTGTGCCCATCCTGGCTTTTTCAGTCATCCCTCTTCCTCTTTCATTTATCTCCGTCCTCATTTTGTGTTTCTTTCCAAACTTGGTACCTGCCCAGCCATCTTGTCCATGCAGCTGTTGTCTGTATTAATCCAACCACAGCCACCTGCTACCCTGCCGTCTGCGCATGGCTGGGTGTCCACGCTGAGCTCCTTTCTTGTTGGCCACATGGTATTTGGTGGTTCCTTCCATCAGGGGCTTGAGCTTTGGTGGGGGTTGTGCTGCTGGGAGATCTGCTTTGTTTAACACATATGTGCACTCTTGGAAGTGTTTCGATAAGAATTTTTCCATCTTCCCTAAGGGGTGTACCTGTTCTTTCTAGGAAGGGAGGCTGGGAGCAAGTGTCGCTGCTCCACTCGGATCTACAGGAGCACAGCTCTGCAGTTTCCTTGCTTGCATGCCACTTCTTCCCCATCTTCCTGTCCTGGCTCCAGAGGCCTTTCTGTGCAGCCAGGGGTGAAGGTGTTCAGATTGAAACCAGGTGGCAGCGTATCCCTTCCCTCCCAGGCTCTATTGTGTTATGTGCACCCAAACTCCTGGCTGGCCTATTCCTCTGGCCTTATGCTGACCTTGTACTGTGCTTTGGCTCCGACAGATTCCCGGTCGGGTGGCTTCCAGTGGTCTTCAGTCTGTCGTGCACCGATGAGAACTCTCCTTTTTGCTGTGAAGGGCAGACAATGCATGGCTGATCTACTCTGTTACCAATGGCTTTACTAGTGACACGCCCCCCGGTCTAAACCCGAAATGTTAACGCCGGGAGCTCTCCAGGCCACTCACCCAGCGATGCACATGGGGAATCAAAACACAAACTAAATGGACAGGCTCCAAGAGCTGCCATCGCCAGGGGCTGCCACCGTGGCCCCATGTGAGCTCAGTTATCATGGGGCTGGGACGAAGAGCAGAGGCTGGGAGACCATTGCAGAGAGAACCTGACTCCCTGTGAAGAGCCTCTCAGCTCCCACCAGTGGTGGCGGACCTGCACTCCCTGATGATCCCACCGCAGCTACCAGTCTTCTACTTGGTTAAGACAGTTTTGTATCATTTTGCTAAAAATTACTGGCTTAAATCTGTGTAAAGAAATCTGTCTTTTTATTGTTTCTTTCTTGTCTGTTTTTGCGGTCTTAAACAAAAAAGATGTTGACCTTAAAGAATCCTAAGACATGCTGGCTTGGAGCTTCTGTGTAAAATGGAGGCAGGCAAGAGAGGGGCACATGTGAGTGTCGAGGATGTGTGTGCTGTTTTGTTTTATTTTCTCGTGTTGTGCTGTTCTTTGGAAAGGAAATTCTCATCAGTTGTGTATGTGTGTGTGTGTGTCTTGTGGGCTCCCATCAGCCTACTTTGGGCATCTTGCTTACTCTTTCCCACTGTAAACTGACATGCCTGCAGTCATCAGAGCAGGGAGAGTACAACTGCCATGGAGTGGGGGTTCAGCAAAGCACCATGGCATGGCATTTTTCCCAGAGGAGGCAAGAAGGAAGTCAAAACTGAAGAGCCCACATGCTGAGACCTTGGGAGCCCAGTAGGCCGCTGGAGAGTCCCAGGATTCAAAGCTGAGCCTGTGTTTGTGGTTTCTAGGGAGAGGATTGCTGTTTTGGTAGGATTGGTTGCCTCTATGCCTTTGAACTTGGGAAGTTGCTTAACAGACTGAATAGTCCCATGCATATGCCACTTGAGTTTGTCATTGCCTCTCTGCTCAGAGCCAGGGAGTAGGCTGTCCTAGACACCATGGTTTGCCCAGAGGGACCAGTGGCCAAAGGGAATCAACCCTGAAGTGCCAAGAAGCAGGTGACTTGCCTACCTGACTCTAAAACATTCACCTCCAGAAAGGTGTGGTGCCACACGCTTCATGATCTTCAGCTGGACACATCACGGGCTGGGCTGCTCTGCCGCTGGCGGTTAGGATACCACATGCTCTTCCCCACCATGTGCACCGGATATGAAGACACGGCAGGACCTGAGCTCCCCATCTGAGAAGTGGGGTGCAGTACATGTGTGTGGGTCCATCTCTTATTTTTCCTGTCAGCCTAGGGAGAGTTAATGCTGGGTACCTCCCTTGGAGGTTTGGGCTCTAATGGTGCCATCCTGGCTTCTCCCTTCTTCCCAGAGTTCCCTGGCTCTGAGCACTGGCCCAGGGTTGGGGGACACACTGCTGATGTGTGATAGCATCCCAGAATGTGGCTGTTAATTGTGCCTGCCAGCCATCTGAGCCTGTGGGTTCTTCTTTCTGAGTCCTGAGCTGGTTACTCTACAAGCATTTTAGAGTGCGGAGACTTGACTTGGTGGGACTGTGTGTCTAGGAGTGCAGAGGGAGGTTGGGAGGGTCGGGTGGTTTGAGATTTTTGTTGCAAATCCTTTATCAGAGTTGGTCCTCCCCTCTCCAGTGGCAGGCCTGCCCGGCAAGTGTTCTTGTAGATACCTGTGGTGCTGGAGGGGTAAGGGGTGGCTTGAGACTAATCCAGGTTCAGCCTGGCCCTGTTGGGTTGTGCTGAGACTAGGCCCATTGGAAATCCTCCAGGGTGTGGCTCTGACGGTTCTTGCCCACTATGTAATCCCATCGTCACTCGCAGGAAGCGTAGTTAGAATGTGTGTATCAACCTGTGTCTTGGTGACCAGTCTCTGAGCTGTGCGTTTGTACTACCACTGTATTTGTGTACTTTAACAATTGTGTAAATAATAAATTCATAATGACTTCTACCTTTCTTCCCTCCCCTTTGTGTGGTCTTTCTTTCAGCAGTATGTGTAAGCCACATGAAAGCTAACTTGGTGTGGGTTGGGGTTCTGAGGTTGATAGTTTCTTTAGCTTAGGCTGGCCTAAAACTTGGAGCATTCCTTTTGTGTTAACCTTCTGTGTGTTGGTTTTACAAACCCAACAGAGCCAACTTTTTCAGGATGACATTCCTGCTTGTCCTTTTGTAGGTATTGGGAAGCTAGGTGGAGTAGGTGCCAGAAAGATGACTCCCAATTGGATTCTGTTATGCATGTGTAGGCATATGTATGAGTTCATTAGTGATGTGACAGTTCTGTGAGCCCTCCTATGGACCTAACCTAGGCAGGCCTCTGTGTTAGTGCCTTAGATCTTCACCTTGCCTGGAAGGGAAGCTCTGAAGTGGGTGTGTCCAACTACCTTAGTTCCTGGAATGCACTGGGAGAATCCATGTAGGATTCTACATTCACAGATCTACTGGCATCGTATAGACCTGAGTTTTCCACAATAGCACCCTATGGGGGGTGGGGGGGTTGGATAGGGAAAGTCTTGTCAGGCTGCTAGAACTAGGTCTGATCCTGTTTGGAAACCTGTCCTCTTGGGAATTCCTAGTCTGTGTCCCACAGCCTGATGAGCTTGGCCAGTTTAACTTAGAGGCTCAACTGTAGTAAAGTTCTGGTAGGATTTATGGCCAAAAGCCACTTGGTAGCCCTGCATGTGGCGAGTGTGGACATAGTAGAGTAACTCCCGCTATCCTGCCGCTCTAACCCCCACCCTCAACTTACTCTTGTCTCTCCAAGTTACTCTTCAGTCTTTTCTACCTCTATACCTTAAGCATTCCAAGTTGGCTTCTGACTGGCTCGGTGTATTCCAGAAGGGAATCTTATACCATTCCATCCCCTCATTAGCTAAAGCAGCATTTCTTACCCTGTGGGTTAGTCACAACCAGTTGAACAAATCTCTATCTCCAAAAATATTTACATCATGATTCATAATAGCAAAATTGGCTATTTAGTAGCAACAGAATAATTTTATGGTTGGGAGTCTCCATAACATGAGGAACTGTATTAAAGGGTCACATCACTAAGAAGGTTGAGAACCACTGAGCTGGGAGATGAAATATGGGTGCCAGCTCTATCTACATGGGCTTCTTCCCCAAGCTAGCACTCCCTGCTGTTTTAGCCAGGCAAAGTACAGGTGACCCTGTTAGCACTGCAGTGTCAGGGACTATTTTCCTCTCCTGTAAAGGTACAAGGGTAGAACTGGGTGGACTGCACATCCAAGAGGCCATTGTCTATCCTCAGTGTAGACTCATTGGGCCTACCTGTGCCCCACCCAGATTCCTCAGATGGTGTAAGATCTGTGTTCTAGGCTGCTGATTCAGCCACATCCTCACCTCCATGTGTTCTCTGCCAAGAATAGGGTATGGGGATTGGGGAGAGACCAGCAGGTGGGGCAGCAGTAGCCTGTAAACTAGCTCATTTGCCTCAGACTGGTTTGGGGACCATGGGATACTTTAATCTCTTCCCCTGGACCTTTGCGGCCCAGTTATAGGTGGGTCTAGATGGACAGGCCTCTCCATCATCATTCAGGCTTGTGTCTTCATAGGATCCTAAATGCAACCTTGGTAGTCAATTCAGTCAATCCCTATAAAGTTCACGGAATGTTCCTTGTGTCCTGTAGGAGCAGTCACAGGCCTTAGCCCTTCCTGGCTTCTTGCATCACCTGCTTGGGTTGGTTACCACTCTAGGAACCCCAGCAGCCATACTAAGGAGTTTCCTTTCTCCAATTGGAAAATAACCCAGTCCAGAAATGGATGGAACTAGCTGCTCATTATAGGGCCCAGAGACTGCTACCCTGTGGGGTCCCATCACTCTTAGGCCTGAGAGTAGCCTCGGAGCCACCCACCATCTCCCTTATAAAGGCTCCAGCCCACTGTCTCTTCCCTAAGAAGAATTTTACTAAAAACTGGTCCCATCATCTTACACATGATTGCCTGTGTGCAGGAAACCTGACCCACAGGTGGGAGGGGGCAGCACAGCCTGCTGCTCTCAGCCAGGATGATCAGCAGACTCATCAGTACTAGGAGCCTGCCCCTCCAGCATGATCGCTGCAGCCAGGTCTGGAAGTAGGAGGCCTGAAGCCTCAGGAGCGGGGAGCGAGAGTCGGCAGAGCCTCTCTCACAAGAATGCTACCCACTTACCACCACTTTGCCTCTTTTCCTCTGGGGCTTGGCCTATCTTGAAGTCTTAGGTCCTTGCCATTCCCACTAGCTCTGATGAAGTTAGCACGTGACCGCTGCTGCTACCAGCAGTGCCCACCAGCTGACCTCCTAGTACAGAAAACAGACCAGACAGAGTCTTGACTGAGTCATAGAACTGAGCAGGGCCAGACCCGACATGGGGTATGGGAGGCTGGGCCCAGATATGAGCACTCGCCTCCTTTTCCTTGCAGAGGAGCAGGGACATGGCATCTCTCCGGCTGCATGCGGCCCGCCAAGGTCCCCGCTGCCGTCCCCAGCGCCCACGACGTACCACCTACTGAGGCGGCCCCAGCGGCCTCTGACCGGGCTTCAGCCACGCAGGCCGCCACCGGCCACAGGGCAGGTGGGTGTGAGGTGCCCAGGGCGAGCCCGAGTGCTGAGCATGGGCTGGACAGAGGTCAGCAGGTGCTGACCACATAGAGAAATTTACCAGCCCTCCAGAGGGGCGAATAAACAGAAGGCAGGAAACTTATGTTGGAAGCCCACACAGAATGAACAGCTTATGCTGTATCTCAGCTCACCCTTGGGGGTTCCCCATGGCCTCCAAATGCCACCCAAGCACCCCTCTCTAGCATGGAGCTCCCTCCCTTGCTATTCCCCTCTCCCCTTTTCTTCCTGCTGTATGAATGCTGTGGCTGTTGAACAAACCCTAGGGGCAGCAGAGAATAGAATGTTACAGCAGGTAGAACTGGGAGAGCTAATGAGGGTCAGAACCACCTCTTAAGAATCAGCAGTTTGTTATTTAACAAAGGTGGAACTCAGGGTGAACAGACCACTGCCCAAAACCACACAGCTCCTAGAGACAGGCCCTTTGCCCCTCCCACCGGCAGGTCTATTTCTGCCTTCTCAGGTAGAAGTTCTTTGTCCCCTAGACAGAGATGGATGATTGGCAATGTAGGAGACTAGGGCTGGAGGTGGGTATAGGATGGTGGGATCAGGGAGGACCCTGCAGGCAGTGTCCACCTGCCAGCCTGTCCCAGCCCTGCCCTCTGATTAAAGTCGTGTTGTCTCCTAAGTGTGGGTTTCTAGGTCCTTGGCCACAGTGGGGGGGCGGGGGGAGGCTGGGGGAGCCACAGGCTGCTTGGGCTCAGCAGGCTGGGTCCCTAGTATAAGCAGCTGGTAACTGTGGGGCTTCCTTGGCTTCACCGCAGATCCACTTTGGAATGACGCGGTTCCCACCCCGCCACCTCTCCCCGAAAAACACTGACCCGCTGACCAGGCAGCCAAGAGCTGAGCCGATGGCCCCGCCTCAGCTGGTCCTGTTTGTGAAATAAATATGAGCGTTGCCAGTCTCTGGACCTCTTCCCTGCTCCCTGCCCGCCCGGCCAGGCCGCTCACACGCTGGTTTCCGGGGTATGAACCACCTCCCCATTTTTCTCAGGCTCTGCCTTCAGGAAGTGCTCCACCTCCCTCGAGTCCACCCTCAAGTCCACAGGGGGCTTGTGGAGCTTCTCCTCCTCTGAGGCCACCTCCTCAGGCTTTGTCACCTCGGGCCTCTTCCTCTTCCCGATGCAAAAGAAGTTGCCCAGCAGCAGCACGAGGGAGGACGTGAGCACCTCAGCCCCCGCCAGGATGAACACATATTTGTAAACTTTCGTTGCATCCAGCAGCTTGCCTGCAAAGAAGACCCAGGTCACTGGAAGCTCTGGGGAGTGCCCTGCCTCCACTCTGGCCAGGCTTCATCTCCTGGCCTTGAGGAACTGCCTCGGGCCTGTAGTCATCCTGTCTGTCTTGAACTCCATCGCTAGCGGCACCCATCCAGCCCTCTCTAGTGTCCTCCTCCTCTTTTCCTCCCCATGGGAGCAAAGGCTGGATCAAAAAGGATAGAGGGTTTGCACACACACCCTCTTCCTAGTCACAGACTGGGACCCCTAGAAAGAAACATGGCTTAACAAGGCTCTTTATACATAGTACCTGAGGATCCCAAGACCATTCTGGGAGAAAGAAGGAATCCAAGGGTTATGAGGAGATCAGATAGGGGTATAGAGTCCCAAGCCCAGGAATGGCTAGGCTGCCCTCTCCAGCCAAAACTGTTCTAGATTTCAATGGAATGGGTTTTTTTCGGCTGGCCTTTAAAAAGTAAAAGGACCAAAGCAACAAACCCTGCCCCATTCCCTTGAAAGCTGCCCATATGGTGTGCAGACTTCTGAGCAAATGGGCCAGGCCCCGTGTGTAGAGGTGTCAAGTTTATGCCTGTCCTGGCTCAGAGCCAGCACTTAGCTGCTGACATCTGCTGGCCCCAGTCTCCTAAAGCAGGGTATGAGAGGAACGGGGTGAGCAGCCCCTCCTCAGGGGGGCCAGGCCTTCCCTGCCAGCGGCACTCACCTCCGGATGGGGGTCCAATGAGCACAGCCACGGCCTCCAACAGCAGCACCAGGCCAATGGCACTGGAGAACTTCTGAGTGCCCACGATAGCCATGAGCACTTCAAACTGTAGTGCTCCCACCATGCCATATGAGATGCCAAAGAAGATGCAAAAGACCACCAGGCCACCGTAGTCATTGGCCGTGGAGCCTGTCAGGTCAGTGAAGCCATTGAAGAACATGGCAAAGCTGAAGAGGTAGACAGAGTAGGGCCGCACCTTTTTAAGCCCTGTTATAAAACCAGCTGTGGGCCTGGCAAAGATGTCGATGAAGCCCAGGATGGTGAGAAGGAAGGCGGCCTTTGTGTCAGGCACACCCATATCCTTAGCATAGCTCACCACAAAGACCGGAGGCACAAAGAGCCCCAGCACCATGATTGAGGCAGCCACAGCATAGATGAGGAAGCCACGGTCTCGGAAGACGCTCAGGTCTAGCAGGCGCTGAGATGACCGCTGGGGTCCACGGGGCTCAGGCCCTCCACCCGCCTGGGGTGCCACCAGTGGCCTCATGAGTGCAGCACACACGCAGCAATTGAGCAGCAGGCCTCCCAGGATGAGGAAGCCACCCCGCCAGCCATAGTGGTCCTGCAGCAACTGCCCCAGTGGAGACAGTGCACAAAGGAACACTGGGCTGCCCGCTGCTGCCAACCCATTGGCCATAGGGCGACGCTTGTTGAAGTATCGGTTGAGCATGATGAGGGAGGGCTGGAAGTTAAGAGCCAGACCCAAGCCTGTAAGAGAGGACAGTGTAAGATCCCCAGACCTCCAAGGAGGGCAGTGCGAGACCCTGAGATCGAAGCCTGGAGAGAAGGCAGTGTGAAACCCCAGACCCACACCTCCAAGGAGGGCACAGTTAAACCCCATGACCAAGACATGCAGGGACTCAGATTCTCAAGTAATGCAGCTTAGACCCCTGTGTCTCCCCAGACCTTTGTCCCCAACTTCCCTGGACATTGCAGATGATGACAAGCATCTAGTGGGTCTCAACGTATAGGACCCCAAACACTGGCCACTCACCCCCAGCAGGACTGTACTCACTGCTCTCATGGACTATTGTGGATGGGAAGGAAGGATACAGCCCAGGGGCCCAACAGTCCTCAGCTTTCCCCCAAAACTCGGAACAGACGAGCAGAAGTGCCATAGCCCATTCATCTGTCCTGACACCCTGAGGTCTGCAGGTCCCACCAGACTCACCAGTGATGACCCCTGTGGTGAGGTAGATCTGGATAATGCTTCTGCAGAAGGATGCAGCCACCATTCCCAGGGATGCAAAGAGGCCACCCACAAGCATGACAGGCCGGCAGCCAAAGCGGTTCACACACATACTGCAGAGTGGGCCTGTGTGGAGAAGGTAGCTGAGGGTGGGCCTAGGCCTCCAGCTTAGCTCTGCTCTCTCCCTGCCCACCAGAATATGACTGTCCCTTAGCCTAACAGGGGTACTGAGCACTGGGGGGGTGGGTAACTGACCACTGGGGGGCATGGGGGGCCAGGTCCTTAGTGCGGGTGACTCATGGACACTGGGCAGAGCTCAGCTGCTCAGGTTGCCTAAGCAGGGCAACAGGCAGCAACCACCTTTGAAGAAACTGCTTGTGGAGCCTGACCACTGGGAGGATCAGCACAACCCACCCATCCACTTAGAGAACTATCCACTTAGCTAGTCTCTGGCAAGGTCACCTCCCCCAAGATTTAACCCATCCCCTTGCGCTCCCTGTGGCCCCTCACCTGTGCCATACAACATGGCCAGCAGGATGGAGGAGATCCAAGCCGTGTCACTGTAGCCAATCCCAAACTCATGCATGAGCTCCTTGAAAAAGACACTGACCGCCTTGGGGAAGGCATAGGAGAAACCCGTGATGATGAAACAGCCAAAGAGGACGGCCCAGCCCCAGCCCCCATCGGGGGCCTTGATGCCGGTGGGACCTTCATCCACCACAGCTCCTCCCATAGCCAGGAGGGCTGGTGTCACCTGAGAGAAAAGAAACATCAATGACTCAGGTTGCCAGGGTGACCATCTCAACCACAGCCCAGCAGAGGAGGGTGGGGGCAGAAACAGGCGAGGCACCGGGAGAGTGCCAGCATTGGCACCTGGCTTCTCCAACAGCCATGGGCAGCCTGCTCTTGCTGGCTCAGGGGGCTTCCACCCACCCCTGGCTACCCTTAACTGGTACCTTGGGCAGCTGTCTAGACCCCTCATTCAGGTGCCTACCCCACACAGGTGGCTATAAAGTAGTGACTTTGGGCTCAAGCAGGAGTCTCAAGCAGTTACTTCCTGGGAAAAGCAGACCCAAGAAATCAGCCGTGCTGGGCAAATCTTGGCAGTAACCTGTACTTCCTGTTCCTTTTAGGACACACTCTTGAATCCTCCCCTAGAATGTCTAGGGTGAGTATCCAGCACTCTGCCCACCCCTGAGTCTAAATAGGGTCAGCCCTGCCCTGCTTTCCTGCCCCTGAGGAGCTCCTCTGGATTGCAGGAGCTGACTGGGAGGACATGTCCCTAGAGCATGATGGAGCAGGCTGTGTGGTATCTGAGGGGGGCTTGCCTCCCAGTACCCCTGGATAGAGAGGTTGGTAGCTCTAACTCTACCCGTGACATTGGCTTTTGGGAGAAACTGAAGATCCTAATGGATTCTGGGAAGGTCTAGGATTAAGGGGAAAAAAGTCGGCCATGGCAGGAGCTTATATCCCGATCTTTGGGAACGGTGGCTGACCCAAACCCCACACCCAGCCAGCGCTAACTTCCCTTTTCGTGAATTTCAGGGCCTTATTGATATTGTGACAAAGCAAGTCTGAAAGCTAGGACCAAGCTTCTCTTTGGCTAATGGCACCCCAGTCAGTGTTCTCTTAACCCCAGGTTAGCCTCATCCCCCATCTCACCAAGAACTGAGCTGCAGCGAGGGTGGCCTCGGACCTGAGTATTCAGTCCAGCCTACTTGTTTCTCTCCACAAATGGTGTGCTGCCAAACAGTGCTCTGGGGAGAAAAAAAATCAAGCCATGATATATAGCAGGGAAGCTCGCACTGGAATGTAAACTCCTGGCCAGGTGACCTTCCCACCTTGGCTGCTCACCCTGGGAGGGCTGAGCATGGATCTCTGGGCTCCAGCCCTGCCCCTGTCCCTTTCCCTCTCCTGTAAGCAGTCCTGTGATTGGGTCACAGATGTGCCCAGTGTGGCTCTCTGTCCAGGTTTCCCTGAGGCTCAGAGACAACACACAGCTCTGCTAAGAATGCACACCAGCCTTGGAAGGCTGCACCCCACATCTGACCATCTGGCCATGGCCCAACCTGAGCCCCGCCCCCAAGACTCACTAACAGGACATGCTCAGTGGGAGCCCCAAGTGAGCCCCCAGACACCTCTTATCCATTAGCCCTGAGTTTGAAAGGCCCTTAAGATTATTTAAAAGGGAATCTCTAAAAACTGGAGTGGTTACATTTTAGGAATATGCCATTTAGAAATGAAATCAAAAGACAGAGAACATGAGGCTCAACCCAGGCCCAGAATTTAAGGAGTGGTTGTGGAGAGGATGGGGAGGCATGGCTGACTCTATGGAGCTTCAGATTATGGACTTACTGAAGTTTGCCTTTTTTGTCTGTCTCTGGCTGCCTCTCTGTCTGTGCATGTATGTAGACAGCATTTCACTTTGTAGCCCTAGATGGCCTTGAATTCTCCTGACTCTCCTAAGTGCTGGGATTAATTCTGTTGCACTCTTTAAAATAAATCCAGGGTGGGCAAGATGGGTCACTGGGTAAAGACACCTCCAGCTGAGACTGACAACCTGGGTTCAATCCCCATGACCTACATGATGGAAGAAGAGAATGGACCCCTGCAGGCTGCCCTCTGCCCTCCACAAGCAATGTTGTACACACACAGGCACATTCGTTCCTGCCTCCCCTCCCCGCTACCTTTCCCCCATATTCACAAAATAAATTAAGATATAAAAAAAATAAAATAAAATCCAAGTTTCCATGTGAAACAAAAAGTTGGGCATGCCCAGAACCAGCAGTGAGCACCAGCCTAACTCTGGACACCTGAGGTCCCCACAGAGGAGCCAGGGCTCCCAGGCTGGAGCTTCTGGGCTCTTATCAGATATACCTAGCACTTGTCAAGGTACCAACAGAGACCCCAGCCTTTTGAAGTCAATCTTGCTTGTTTATTATAAAGGTTGGCCCTCACTGGAGCTCTCAGAGTCCATAGAGGACAAATGGGGACATAATTACCTGCTGTAGATGAAATGCCCTCTGAACTAGGGTCCTGGAGGGCAATCAGGGCCAAAAGAGTTCCTGTCCTGGGACTTTTCTGTCCCATAGCTGCCATGTAAGACTTACACAAGAAGGGCCATCTTCAGGGCCAGGAGGTGATGGCATGAAGACAGGAAGCTCCTTGCCAAGGCCCAGCACCCACGTTGTCCTTACCCAGCCCAGGCGCTAACTACCTTAATGGCACCTCACCAGTGCCCACCCCAGCCTGTCACCAGAGACCTTGCAGAGGGAGACCTTCCAGGGAGATGACAATTTCCCAACCAGGGGTAGAGTCTAAGCCTGCTATTTGGGCCTGCTATTTACCATCCAGGCCTGTACACATCCCAATAGAGTAAAAAGGCTAGGATACCTGGCCTGCCTGGGGGATGAGGTCCACAGGGTAACAGAACATGGATGGGCCAAAATGCAGACCAGTGCTCTAACCCTAGGGCTTCCCTGTCTGTATCCACCAGGGCCCTACCTCTAGTAGCATATCACATGGGTACACCCTAGCTATCTGGCCTTTCAGTGACATTTACCCTCCCAGGGAAGCATGTGAAGCAGCCCAGAAATAACTCAGCCTCCAGGTCACAGAAAACTGATCTGGGGGTGGGGGCTGGGTCAGGAGAGGCTCCGAGCTCCCAAGGGCTGGCCCCTTAGGGGCCCTTCGAAAGCCCAACACCGCCAGCTGTGGCCTATGACAGGGGTACGTGGAAGTCCTTTGCAACAGCCCTTTCCATTTGAGGGCCTGAACTTCACCACTTTCACCAGCTGGGGTCTCCGGACCTAGACTACAGACTAGGTGCCCATTAAGTGCCTATCACCAGAAGAGGGACCAGCCTTGGCCCTGCCTTTGTCAAAGTAGGCGGCAGGAACTAAGGCAACTACATCCCTTGGGTTGCGCTGCAGATCCCCAAAGAACAAGTAAGCCAGTTGAGGCCAGCACCCAGTACCTCAGGGTGGCAGGGGCAGGAGGTTGCTGAAAGGCCCCCCTTCCAAATTCCCTCCCTCCCTCCGCCTACCATTGTACAAAAAGGTGTAGCAATGTGCCTCTCCTCTCTGAGCCCTAAGCCTTGAGCCCACCCGTGTGCAAAGGTATATCATAGAATAATCCCTAGGGGATTTTTCTGGAGAGGCTTCCATGGGCAGCAGAGGATGAGCCACGGCCTTGCCTGGCTCTCCATCCCATCTCTACTGGCCTGCCCAGCTTCCAATGCATGCCTGGCTCCCCTGCACGTTGTCCTGTCAGCTCACATCAACTTCAGGGATCAGTGGGATAGAAATACTGTCCTTGTTTGCCAAAATAGACACTGTTGCCCAGAACCAACCACCACCCCACCTCAGCCCTGAGATCCCTTCTCTTATGAGGAACCTTAGCTGTCACAAAATGGGGCAGCCCAAGAGACCTGATCCAGCTTACTGTGGGAGAGAGACCCTTTTCTATGCAAAGTTCCACCAAGGCCAGCTGAGCATTGCACAGGCCACTCCTCCCCAAGGGCATCTTACGGAGCCCTTGATTCCCATGCAGCCCTCCTCCCTAAAGCCAGGATCTAAGGCTAAAGCTAAAGGGAATCTCGGAAGTCATAAGCGCCCCCCCCCCCCAACTCCCATCACTGTCTGGCAAAGAGGAGACAGGTCTGGAGATGGCTGAAGTATGGGTGGAGGTTGGGCTTGGATCAGAGGGCGGCAACCGACTGAAGGTAGAGTGGTCCAGCCGACCTGGGCGGGGTTCAGTGGGTCGGGTTAGGGTCCGGAAGGGAAGGAAGCTCCGCCCAAGCGGCCTTGGGACGTGGGGGACGTGACCGCGCCAAGGGAGGAGCCGCTGCCGTATTGCCTTTAGTAGGCGGTCCTCCTCTGCTTCTACCGTACTAGCAGCACACGGCGCCACATGTCCGGTGAGACCTACGACTCACCCGCAGATTCGCTTGCAAGGCGGGCCAGTTCGTTCTGCCCTTTGCGAAGGCGAGCAAGAGCACGCGACTGAGCTGAGATGAGCTGCGGATCTCTCAACTAGTTCATTATTCATCTGCTCACTCATGGCCCATTCCACTGATGGAAACAACGGCCAGAAGTCTGCTCTTCCCGCAAGGGCGGTCTCCATTCCTGACCTGCCCCTGAGCCAGTGCGCAGTGCCAGGTGGACCAAGGCCTGGTCCAGAGACATCTCCAATTGTTTAGCACCACCATCCAGAAAGTCCCGAATGGGGCCCCATGGTGCCGTCTGCTTTTGGCCCTCACCAGCCCTCCCCTTCCTGACCAGTTCACTGCAGGACTGGCCCCGAGAGTCCCGGAACACCGGCATACTGTAAGGTCCCACGCACTGGCCCCTTCCACATTACTTCTTGATGGTTTTAAGACCGACTGTGCTTTCTCCTCGCTGCCCCTCCAAATTTAGGCGTCCAAGCAGTGAGATCGTTTTTTACGGGGAGCAAGCCCTGCCTGCCCAAGGTCACTGGTGATGTGGCCAAGTCTATCTTGGAACCAAACCACTGGCTATTCAAAGTCCTTGTCAAGAAGGGGCCACACGTACGTACCTCAGTGCCCCTTGAGTGGTACACCCATCTTTGCACACCATCCTAGCTGTGCACTAGTCACTGGTCATCCTGAGTGAGTCCCCACACTTTCAGAACTGTTCTCATTCCTCAACATGGACAGACCCAGTACCCACTGGACACCAGCCAACTTTTGGGCCTATAGAATGATGTTGGGAGCCCCTGTCGGGATTAACCTGCTCCAGACAGAATCCACCCCCAGCTTTGGAAAAGCTAATGAGCCCGTGTTGTATGGGGGGAGCTTTGTCCTCTCTCAGACCAAACTGTTGCCCTGACTCAGATTGTCACAGAAAGTGTTCCTGTCGGCTTGGACCCTGCTGCCCCCTCCTTGCTTGTCACCCAGATTCCAAGCACTATCAGCTGTCCAGAGTTAACGGCTTTCCTTGCTCTTGAGCCTATCTGTTAACTGGACCAGCATCCAGGCAGGCGCCTAGTCAACCCATTTTTCAGGTAAGAAAACTGGGTCCGTGTGCCTGGTTTTTCTACAGGATGAGGATAGAGCAAACCGAGCCCATTCTGGAGGGAAACCCCACTTTCATGTGCCTAGTTTGGGCTAATAGTGGTGGATGGGTAAGGGTTAATGAGTTTAAGATGGTAGTAAAGGTGGATGTAAAGAGATGAAAGAAAGAGACCCAAGGGCATTCCTCCCCCAACCTGGCACCGTTCCGAAGTGCACGTGTCCCTCTCTCTCACTGGGCGGCCTGCTGACGCCCGCTGGAGAGATTCGGGGTTCCAAGAAGGCTGCATTCCCACCAAATATAGCCCAGGCTCCCCGGCCGTCCGGCCACCCTCCAACCCGCTTGGGCCGAGCTATTTATACTCTGGACGTCGCCCGGGGCAGCTGCCTTCTGGATGAAGCCCAGCCCCCGAGGGCTACCGGATGGATAGAGAAGCTTCTACGAGGGCAGGGAAGCAGGATGCAAGCGCGCAACTGGCTGTTCAGGGCCCTTTGATGGAGCTGCAGTGATGAGGTTCTCCAAGTCAAGAGAAAACGGGGCTGGAGAATCAGGAGGGAAGAGGGTCAGGGACCGGGAGTTCCAGGTCCGGATCCGGCACCTGATGATCGAAGGCCCCAAACCCTGGGCGACTAGAGGGAGGGTGCCTGTCTCGCTCCGCGCGCCAAGCATCCCGCCGCGCCTACCTGTTACCGCCAGCCGCTGTGTCCGTCTCTGTCCGCCTTGGCTGCCCGGCACGGCGCCGGGGGCGACTTTAAGTGCTCTCATCCGTCGCGCGGCACGTCCCCCGCGCACGTCACCGCTGCCTGGCGCCGCCCCTGCCCTCCCCACCCAGACCCCGCGCCGCTGCCGGAGGGGGCGCCCTGACCGCTGCGCCCCGACGGCGCGGACGCTGCCATTCTCCACTTAACAGGAGACCAGACTGGACCTCGCTCTATAGGCGCCCGGGGCGCGGGCCCCACCCAACGCGGACCTTCTCACTGTCCTCTTCCGCGCCCTTGGACCGTGGCTACCCACTCTGCATCCCATTCTGCCCTCCATTTATCCCCTCCCAAGGCTGTGGCAATGTCCTTGCTATCTCCGAGACTGAGACCTTTTGCCTTCCAGGCCCTGGCCTGCTAGCCTGCGCCTTCTGCCCCGTGGCACACGCTCCCACCGCACCTCATGCACCCAGGGCTCCCACCGCCTGCCTCCTTCGGACTTTTGCCCCATCCAAACCACCATACCTTCCCTGCTCGTGCCTAAGCCTGGGCTATTGCGTGGCTGTGGCAGCTGTCTCCCCTGGTTGGGAAGCAAGAGCCAGGCAGGCACCTTGGACTGACCGGGGATCTTGGGCAAGGCTGTCAACCTCCCTGAACTTCCGTTTTCCCCTGTGGTCGGGGCACTGCAACAAAGCCAGATACAGGTACTGACTCAGCCCTGCTCTGTCACCCCTCAACTCCTGTAGAAGTGATTTTATGGGGTGTTTCTGCTCTACTCTAGCCTGTATAGCCCCCAAAAGAAAAGAAAAAGAAAGAAAGAAAAAAAAAGACACAGAAACCTGGTGTTTTTATTTACAGGCTGTAAGCTAAAACCTTGCAGGTTCTGAGCTTACTATAACATCCTACCTAGCTATAGGCACCATGTTATTTGCCAACTGAATCTTGCTGTGTTTGCTCTGCCCCATGTGTGTCCTCAGAGCGATTTTCTCTTGGCCACGTGCTCATGGTCCATCCTCAAGGACCATCCTGCCTCATGGCAACCTCTTCCTTCCCCTGCCTTTTTCCTTTTCCTGCTCCCTAGCTGAGACCCCCTACTCATCTCAAGTTCCACCTTCCTCTCTCTCCTGCCCAGTCACAGGCTCTAGCCTTTTATTATCCAATCAGAGTTTATTGGGGAGCATTCTTTACAGCACATTGGTCAATAGGCGCTGCCCGTGTCCAGACTGCAACCTGATCTTGGGACACAGATCTCAGCATCTGAATACCCAGAGCACAAGACCAGTCCCAATCGACTCCCAGCCCAGTGTGGGAGATGAGGACCCGGACAGCAGCTTGGCATCCTGCTCTGCAAATGCTGACCTCCCGGAAAGGGACAAGGTTGGGAGAAAGTAGAGCCATTTTGAGCTGAGAGAGTTCCTTCCAGTCCTCCGAGGGGTGCGGCGTCAACCCCATTTTTCTCACCCATACAATGGAAATAACCAGGCACTTTGGGTGATGAGGTTTGAGGAAGCATCAGGGAGGGGAGAATCACCTGGACAGGGCCCAGGACACTTATCCCTGAGCACCCAGTCAGGGTTAAAGGAGCACTCCATCTCACTTCTAATGTGGCTCCTAAATGACCCCAGGTCCCCTGAAGCTAGGAAATTTTGATAATAACTCAATATTAGACAAAGATCTCAACACAGACAGAATGGAAAAGGTGATCTCCAAATCTAGAAGGTCACAGCTGCCCATTCTTTTGACCGTGGTAACAGGGTTGGGGGTTGGGGGTTAGGCACCATGGGCCTTAGCTGTGGCTCCCATAGACTACCATCCTGAATCCTTACCTACTGAGATGCCCAGCTGGTAAGGCCAGTTGCTCTATCATGTGCTTAATACCCTCCAAGAAGAATCATTCAGACCCCACCCCTGCCTAGGGCCTGACTGTTATTCAAAAGGTACTTCAGAAACCTGGACTCCATGGCCTCCAACAAATTGCATGGGGGATGGGGGTTTTAATCCTTAGGGTTGGAGACCTGTGACAGGTATAGCTGACAAACTTCAGCCTCAGCCACTGGGTATATCAAGGATACCCAGACGCCACCCTACAGACACTGGGGTATAGCCAGCTGTGGCCAGCTGTGGCTTGCCAACCCTACCCTTCCTTCAGACCAAATAACTCAGAAACAGAAACCAAGCCAGTGCTTCCAGGGTCTCAGTCCCTTCTCCTGTCTCCCAAAGGTTAAGAGCAGCACCATCGATAACCATGTTTCTGCAGACTTGGCGACCTAGTTCCCCTAGAGGACCATAGTCCATTTTCGGAGTTAGAAGCATTCAGGAGCCAAAGAATAAATCCTGTAGCGCAGCCACTACAGTTCTGTGGCCCACCTAGTAATGATATGGGAGCTCTCTTCGGACCTGGAGCTAGTGTCCAGACACCCCTCATGGCCCTGGACCGGCCCAGGATGTCCCCGTCTGAAGGGAAGGTGCTTGGGAAGATGTAGCTATCCCTGGTGAGGGGACTGTTTCCTAGAAACTGTCCCAGGATCCATTCAGATCTGGCCCCGCCCTCTAGACTCCAAGTCCCCCTAGGCAGCCTCTTCCCATTCCAGTCTAGAGTTTCAAGTCCCATCAGGCCCTGGAATGTGCTCTGAGGTGACTTAGTGGTTGGAACCCTGAGGGACATGGGCTTTCCCAAGACCCCTGACCCTAGGAACCATTCCTAAGTTACACGAGTCTTAAGCAACCATCCAGTCTCCCAGATGGCTGCCTGGTTCCTCCTCTGTCTCCAAAATGATCTTAGAAATAAGGAGAGAGTTATCTGAAGGTTCCCCTGTCAGCTGCCCTAAGGAGGGTGGAAGGTCAAACCTCCTCTCCAGTCAGGAGCCAAGAAATATTTCAGATTCTGTAGAGCGGTATGGACACCGCATTTGCGGCCCATGGGGTTTCTCCATGACCATCCTGATTACAGACTAGTCACTATGCCTGGACAAGCCTGCGTGAACCACCCAGCACCAGTTGCTACCGCATGATGGACTGGGGCCATGACAAGCTGGGTCAGGTAAAGAAAGCCAAGTCACTGGGACAAACATTCCATCCCAAGCCCAGCTCCCCTCCCTGAGGTCTACAGCTGCCTGTCTCTTACCCTTGCTGCTTGAGTGACCTCTGTCCAGAGGATCTAGGACATACTATTGAAACCTTTACTCTACACCAAGAGTACTTTTTCTCCAGGCGCCTGCAGGTATAGTGAGATGCAGCCTTCCCTGGCCCACTCCGAAAGTTGCTAACACCCCCCAACATGCCATTAAGTTATGAATTAGTCCATTCCTAAAGTCCATTTCTAACGATCCACAAACCTCCCAAAAGTCCTGTCTCTGAACGAGGCCACACTGAGTCACCAAGTTGGAGCACACAAGCCACAACAGGATCTCAGATGGCCCCATCACCCCAAGGCTCCACAGGGCCTGGAGGGTCAGCTTTAGCATAGCTGTCCACAGAAGATCTTGACACCAAGAAGGGAGAAGGAATACCAGGACCAGACATTCCACCTTCAGCACTAGAGGGAGAGAGGAAGGAGAAGGCTCAAGAACAACAGTTGCACAGGATGTGGCCTCAGGAAGCAGCTGGGGTGTAGACCACTTGAGGCAGTCAAGTATCTGAATGTATGAGCAGGACGCGCCCCACAACTGAGCAAATCATCCAGTGGAGAGCGAGATGCAGATTCAAGCAGGGTGGAGCTTTGTCTTCCCAGTAGGATTGCTTGGGTACAAAGGGGTGTGGTAGCACACACAGCAGTCCAAGAACCCAGGTGTTGAGGCAAGAGGTTTGGGGTGCGAGGCACTCTGCGCTAAACACACACACACGTGCACATGTGCACATATATGAAGGCCCTGTCTTGAAGGTAAAATTGGGATGGCTCACTGGGAAAATGCTTTCTGCACAAGAATGAGTGTGGGAAATGTAGAAGATGAAATGTACTGTCTTTGTTATCAAAGGGTTAAATGAGACCATGAAAATTCCATCTATAAAGAACTTAGTCGAGACAGAATCTGAAGAGATGGCTTAGTGGTTAAGAGCAGTTGTTGCTCTTTCAGAGTATCCAGGTTAGATTTCTAGCACCCATATTGTTGGTAGCTCACACCATCTGTAATTTCATCCAATCCCAGGGGACCCAGTGCTGTCTTCTGACCTCCAAGGGCACCAGGTGTGCACATGTGCATATAATACATGCAGGCAAAAGACTTATAAAGTGATAATCTGAAAAAAATTAATTTGTTTACTTTTATTTTATGTGCACTGGTGTTTTGCCTGCATGGGTGTCTGTATGAGGACATCAGATCCCCTAGAAGCAGAGTTGCAGGCAGTTGTGAGCTGCTCTGTTAGTGCTGAGGATTGAACCCCTGGAAGAGCAGTCAGTGCTCTTAATCACTGAGCCATCTCCCCAGCTCCTGAAAAGAAATTAGTAAAGACATCATCTGGCAAGAATCCCTCCCCAACTCAGCATCTTTCCAAGATAAGAGTGTGTGCTCAGGGTTGCATCCTGTTCTTAGGCATTGCTTGTCAGGTCTGCCGTTTTAATTGGCATAATCCCTTAAAGAATGTGAGGCTGAGCTCTGACCAATCAGAGTGAGGTGCAAGACCCCCTTTTTTGCATTAGGAACACAACCCAGTGGGAACCCCTAGGGATGCTGGATTGCTGGATTTGCATTGCTCTGCATCCTTGTGAAAAAGTGAATTTTTTTGCCTTGCTGAAATTCTTTGGATTGTGTGGACATTTTCTTGCCACCCACTTCTAACGTTAGAACCTGAGTCTGGATCCCAAGAACCAATGTAAAAAGCCAAGACTGCCAGTTTATGTCTATAACCCCAGCAAGGTGGTGGTGGTGGTGGACAGAGAAGGGTGGTTGGTTCGCTTGCCACCTAATCCAGGCAAAACAGTGAGAGATCTTGTTCCAAAACATAAAGCGGAGGCTTTATGGCTCAGTGGGTAAAGATGCTGCACCAGCCTGACTACCTAAGCTTCATTCCCAGAACCCACATAAAAATGGTGCAATGGTGGTGAGCACCTGTAATACCAGCACTCGTGGGAGGTAGAAGAATCATAACTGCCCAGAAGTCCGTAGGCCGGCTGGCATGAAGCATGTAGTACAACATCACAAACAAGAGGCACATTCCACCTCAACAAAGTGGAAGGTGAACTAACTCCCAGAAGTTGTCCCCTGACCTCCACACCTTTGCTGTGACACCCTCCAACCCAAACTCCCTCTCACGTACAATATTTCCTTAAAAGATAAAGTGACTGAGGGAGACATCCTAATGTTAACCTTGACCCCTATGTGCATCTGAGTGGTCAGGCGCACCCACATAGCACACACATATACAAAGCAATGATGTATGTGCACATAGAGACCAGAAGGACACCCCCAGTGGGACCTGTATCATGTGGCTTCCCTTCTACTTCCCCAAATTGCCCTTTCCCTGCAGGGTATACTGTTACTTATGCTTGCCTCTTTTAAAAAGCAAAAACAAAGTTTTCATAAAGAAACAGTGGCATCCAGTGCCTGCAAGTGTTGTGTAACCACCAGCTTCTCAAAATCTTCCCATCATGCATCACAGCACACTGCACCCCCTGGGTAATCAGTCAGTACAAAGTAGCAACTAGTTCTGTGCCTTTTTCCTCTTTCTCTCTGGACAAGGAAACAGTGTGTACGTCAGGGACTGAACCTGTAGCCTCAGGCAAGTGCTCTCCTGTGGAGCTGTATACTTCCAGACATTATTCGTCCTTTTATTTTAAGACAGGTCTCACTAAGTTTCCTAGGCAGGCCTTAAACTTGCAATTCTCCTGCCTCAGCCTCCCAAAGCCACAGGAATTTCAGGCTTGACTCAGAATGTGGTCTTATGTAATGGATTCCTTTCACCTACCATAAAATCTTCAGATTCACTAGTATTTCACTCCTTTTTGGGTTTTTTGTTTGTTTATTTGTTTGTTTGTTTTTGTTTGTTTGTTTTCCGAGACAGGGTTTCTCTGTGTAGCCCTGGCTGTCCTGAAACTCACTCTGTAGACCAGGCTGGCCTCGAACTCAGAAATCTGCCTGCCTCTGCCTCCCAAGTGCTGAAATTAAAGACGTGGGCCACCACCACCCGGCCTTTTTTTTTAATTTTTTTAAGGGTAATTTTTAAAGATTTACTTGTTTTTTTTATTTATATAAGTACACTGTAGTTATCTTCAGACACACACCAGAAGAGGGCATCAGATCTCATTATGGATGGTTGTGAGCCACCATGTGGTTGCTGGGAATTGAACTCAGGACCTCTGGAAGAGCAGTCAGTGCTCTTAACTGTTGAGCCATCTCTCCAGCCCCTTTGTTTTAAATTTTTAATTAAAAAATGATTTTTAGATTTATTTAATTTATGTATGTGAGTATACTGCCACTCTCTTCAGACACACCAGAAGAGAAGATCGGATCCCATTACAGATGGTTGTGAGCTACCATGTGGCTGCTGGGAATTGAACTCAGGACCTCTGGAAGAGCGCTAAGTGTTCTTAACCTCTGAGCTATCTCTCCAGCTCCTGGCTGTCATGATTTATGCTTTTATGAACATTTATGTACAAGTCCTTGTATGTTTCCATCTTTCTCAGCAATGCATGGAAGAGTGAAATTGCTGGCTCACACAACACAGGAATTGCGTGTTTATTGCATGTTTAGCTTCATGAGGAACTACCTACCAAGCTGCTTTCCACACCACCTGGCCCATATGACACTCCCACCACAGAGCAGAAGACTTCCAGTTTCCCTGTGTTCGTGTTAAAACCAATCGTCTCTGGTTGTGGGTTTTCTGGTTTTATTTTTATTGAAGCAGTCCTTATGAGTGTGGAGTAGCAGTTCACTGTGGTTTTGATTTGCATTTCTAAAGTGACTAGTAATGAACATCATTGCTTCCTATCCCTATTGTATAGTGTGTGTGTGTGTGTGTGTGTGTGTGTGTGTGTTTGTGTGTGGTATGTGGAGGGTGTGTGTGTATAGTATGTGGGAGGGTGTGTGTGTGTATGTGTGTGTGTGTGTGTGTGTGTAG
>NW_022196911.1:117490541-117505239 GCF_008632895.1 Mastomys coucha | reverse complement strand
GGTGTGTGTGTGTATGTGTGTGTGTGTGTGTGTGTGTGTGTGTATGTGTGTGTGTAGTATGTGGGAGGGTGTGTGTTTAGGGGGGGTGCTTAAGCACATATGTGCATGTGGAGGCCCAATATTGATGGTGCCACTTTTTTATTATTTCTCGCATCAACAGATGACAGGTGTCTTTCTTGATTGTTCCCTACTCTTATTTATTAAGGCAGAATCTCTCATTGAACCCAGAGTTCAACCATTTGGCTAGTCTGCCTACCTACTTTGCCTTAGAGACTCCCTGTCTCCACTTTCCACTTCCTTGTGGCTGAGATCACAGAAAGGTCACCACACCTACTCTGCTGGCATTTACATGGGCACTAGAGAGCTGAACTCCTCTTACCCTCATACAGTGAAAGCTTTGCCCACTAAGCCATCTCTCTGGCCCCTAGAACATCTTGTTTACTGGCTTCCCCCTCCCCCTCCCCTGCCGACAGAGTTTCACTATGTAGCATTGGCTAGCCTGGATTCCTACCCACCTGCCTTGCCTGTACCTCTTCCACTGAGCGTTGGGCTTAAAGGTAATACACCAACAGGCCTTTGGTTACCCTTATTTTTAACTGCTTGTAGTTTTAGTGTCCTGATAAAAACCCTCTGCCATGAAATTTTTACATATCTTTTTCTTTTCTTTTCTTTTTCTTTATTTTTAATGTTGGGAATAGAACCCTACCCAATGGTTTTTTTCTTCTAAAGGTTGATGGTCTGTTGACCTATTGCCCAATTTCAAGATACTCTACAGGGATAAAGGTCTGGTCTTGGGCTAGAGAGATGGCTCAGCAGTTAAGAGCACTGACTGCTCTTCCCAGAGGTCCTGAGTTCAAATCCCAGCAACCACATGGTGGCTCACAACCATCTGTAATGAGATCTGATGTCCTCTTCTGGGGTCTCTAAAGACAGCTACAGTGTACTTACATATAATAAATAAAAATTTTTAAAAAAGGTATGGTCACATTGCTCTACATGTGGACTTCCAATTATCTCAGCATTTAAAAAAGTTTGGAATTTGTTGTTGTTGTTGTTGTTTTGTTGTTGTCATTGTCGTTGTTTTGGGTCAAACTCAAGAACTTTCACATGCTATGCAAGCATTTATCTATTGACCTACACTGCTAGCACCACATAAGTGTCTTTTATTTTTGTTTCTGAGACAGGGCTGTTAGCATTCAGTATAAACTCCATCCCCACAGATACCTGGCAGCAGCCAGGTATGCTCCTCCCCATGGTTACTTGGCAACCGCCACGTAGGCCTGGCCCTATAAAGGGGGCTGCTTGCCTTCTCCTCTTTCTGTTACTCCTGCTTCTCCACCTTGCCTCTTACCCCCTTGGTCCCCCTCTCTCCCCATTCCCTTCCCTCCTCTCTCCATGTGGTCATGCCAGCCCCTACTTCTCTCCTCTCTTCTCTTTGCCTTTCTCTGCCTCTGCTCCCCTCTTAACTCCCCTCCCCATGCCCTAAACAAACTCTATTCTATACTATACCGGCATGTGTCTGGTCCCTCGGGGGCGGGGGGAGGGGCGGGGAGGGGAGGTGGGGGGAATGTCTCGGCATGGGTCCATCGGGGTATCCCCTTCCCCCACACCTTGCCAGAACATATTCTTATAGCTCTTCATTTTTTTATGATCACAACAAGGGTTACTGTTGTGTAGCACAGGCTAGTCTCAGACTTATGTTCTTCTTGCCTTATTCTCCCAGGTGTGGGTATTAAAGGTCTGAGCCATGGTACTTGGTTTAGCATTTTGTTTTGTTTTTGAGACAAGGTTTCTCTATGTATCCTTAGCTGGTCTGGAACTCACTATGTAAGCCAGGCTAGCCTCGAACTCATAGAGGGTTCTGCCTGCCTCTGCCCACCTAGTGCTGGAATTACAGGTGTGTGCTGCTATGTCAGAGAACTTTCTTGGTTGCAGGCTTGGAGTGTGTGTTCCCCCTCCTCTGTGCCTAAGCTAAAGTGGGCATTGCCTGGCAGGACTTTCCCTGTGAGAATCTTTCCTGGGGACCTTGTCCTTACATTTTTCTGTCCACTGTCCTTCATTTATTGTCACCCTTACAGTGACCCTTCTGATTGTCCATATAGCCCAGGTGCTCTGGGGTGCCCTCAGTCTTGCTTGCTTGGCCTAAGCAGAGCTGTTTCTCCCCCACCCCCCACCAGCCTTCTGGATCTTCCTTCCCATGCTCGCTTTCTGTCCATACTGATAGAAATTCTCAAGGTCCCCCTGAATCCCACTGTTCCTCCAGGCGCAGGACCAGGATCAGACAGACAAGGTGTGTGGATGGTCAGCGGGAGGTGGTCTTGCCCCGAGCCTATCCAGCCCTTGTCCCTTTAGCCCACTCTCCACCAGCAGTGGGGTGGAACTACAGAATCTCCCAATGGTCAGCACTGCTTTGCTTATATTTAGCACTGGCTCAGATGAGCATCCATAATGGTTTATGACTTCAGCTGAACATGGCTTGAACATCTGCTGGCTTGTGACCCCAACAACCAATGTACCTGGTCCCTTGATTTCTCTTACTCATTGAGGCCTGTTTACCTCCACCATCTACCAGGAGTCTATCATATCAACACTGCCACTAACGACTCACAGTGTACAATACCTCAAACCAAGGGAACAGAGGTTATGATCCTCCTACCCTTGCTTTGAAATGTTCTTGCTCTCAGCTTTCATCATGAAATGAAGCAAGAGTTCCAGGAGAGGCCAGACCATAGTAAGGGGACAGGGAGCTTAGGGGTAGACAGCCTTTGTGCTAAACTCATTCCTCAGACCAAGGGGTGTGGTGAAGCTCTGCCCAGCCGTCTGTCAGAAACCAGGAACTACTGCCCCTCCCTGTGAGTCAGCACTGAGACCTCAGAGGCCAAGCTCACAGGGAAGCAAAAGACCACAGGTTTCTGATGGAGAGATCAGCAACTGAGCTGGCATTTCCCTCTGTACAAGACCAGTGCTGCCTTTCCTCCAAACCTTTCTCTCCTTCTTCCCTCCTCCTCCTCCCTCCCTCCCTCTCCCTCTCCTTTCTTTCCTTTTTCTTTTTCTTTTCCTGTGTAACTTTGACTGCCCTGGAACTCATTCTGTAGACCAGGTTGTCCTTGAACTCACAGAGATCCACCTGCCTCTGTCCCCCAAGTGCTAGGATTAAAGGCATGTGCCACCTCAGTCCCTAGCCAGCCCACCCATCCTGATGGCCCTATTTGAATAATTCTCTGGTTCTTAAAAAACAGGGACCATTTGTACAGGTCCTGCCATACTTTTGGGCAGTGACAAATATTGCTGCTAATAGTCATTCCCAGACTGGCTCCCTACTTGGGGACCTTGTAGGAGTCAGATATCTGCATCCACTGTCACTCACAGAGAGGTCCAAGAAACAGGTGGCTTTCATCTCCCTTACTTCTCAGCTCACCTCCTGCCACCTGACAGATGGAGAAGTCACCCCAGCAAGCTTGACACTGCCATTTCCTGAACCTAAGGGAAATGGCTTGCTCAAGCCCCAGGCCTATGCCTAGGCAGAACCCAGCCCCACTTCTCATACCAGATCCCTGTGCTATTGAGACTCCAACAAGGCCTAGAGTCCTAAGGCAGACAGCTCTGTGTGTGTGTGTGTGTGTGTGTGTATGTGTGTGTGTGTGAGAGAGAGAGAGAGAGAGAGAGGAGAGAGAGAGAAAGAGGTATGTGTGAATGTGTGGTGTGTGTGTATGTATGTGGGGGGTATGTATGTGTGTATATGTGTGTGGGGGTGTGAATGTGTGTGTGTGTATATGTGTGTATGTGTGTATATATGTGTGGGGTGTGTGTATGTATATGTATATGTGTGTGTGTGTTATGTGGGGTATGGTATGTGTGTTTGTGAATCTGTGTGTGGTGTCTGTGTGTATTGTGTGGAGAATGTGTGTGTGTGTATGTGTGTGGGGTGTGTGTATGTGTGTGGGGTGTATGTGTGTGTGAATGTGGGGGTAGGTGTGTGTATATATGTGGGGTATGTGTATGTGTGTATGTATGTATATTATGTGGGGAATTGTGTGTGTGTGTGTATGTATGTTTAAGTATATGAGGGTATGTGTGTGAATGTGTGTGTGTATGTATACATGTATATGTGTGTTGGGGGTAGGTGCCACCACAAGGTTGGCCTATGGCCAAAAGTCAAAGAAAGGACTCCTAAGTTGTGGGTGGCCAGAACCAGGTATCCTTGGGTAGCTCTTGTGTTGCCTTCTACTCCAGGGCACTGTCCTAGGAGAATGTCCAGCTACCAAGTTAGGCTGCTCACTCAGTGATCAGCAGCGTCCACCACGTCAGCTAGTGTTCCGACGTCCCAGAATTCTGATCAAATTCTAGCCTTTCTGCCCTTCCTTGTTCATTCCACTCAGGAGCCCAAGCATCTACCACACAGAGATATGCTGACATCTGCACTGGGATGGTGACATTGATGCCTGATGGTCAAGGACAGTTGACCTCTACTCTGCATCTTAACCTGTAGCAGGGATCACTGCAGAGTGGCCACTGGAGCCCAGCACAGGCCCAGACAATGACAGGCTCAAGTCTGAATCATTGTGGGACGCTTTCAGCCAAGGGAGTCCAGCTCAATTGCACTGAAATTAGTACTAAGGCTGTGGGACACTACCACAGCTGCTAGACCTAGATGGCACCCCTGCTTCTGTTCTTAGGTACCAGGGCATGTGGCTTAGCTGCAAGAATGACTGCAGTCACCACGACCCCTCGCTTACCCAGCTGCAGTTCCAAGCACATGTACCTGTGATGTGGAGTTTCCACCCTGGCTGCCATAACTAAATGCCGGGGAGGGGGGAGGCGCTGGGGCTTCACACAGACACTCCTTTCTCTCACTGTGGAGATGAATGAGGTCAGGAAACCAGCAGGGCTGGGTTTTTCTGGCCCCTCTTTTCAGCTTGCAGACAGCCCCTTTTTCCTATGTCCTCACTTGGCCTTTCTGTGTGCTCCTTGTGTTTCTTCCTCTTCTTATAGTGGTCCCACACTGATGATCTCATTAATTGGTAATTATCTCCTTAAAGCCTTAACTTCCTAACACAGCTCTTTTGGGGATTAGGAATTCAAAATATTGATTCTGGGGAATTCACTTCCTTCCATAATACACAGGCTCTTACAAACTTTCACTTTACAGATGAGGGATGGAGGCTTGAAGCACTCAGGTGACATATTCTGGCTCTCTTGTGGGTGGCTTGGCCCCAGTTTGAGCGCACAGCTTAAGCTGGTTCCTCCCAGCCTTCCTTGGCCATTTTCATGTACATAGAGGTCCAATTCCCCTCTGTCACCTTGGGAAGCTGTGGTGACATGTTTGAAAATTCTGGAATTTTGGTTTCTTCGAAAGCACAGAAATGTAAGAATGTGTTTTCATTTTAATCCCAGGTGTGGGATATGAGACTGCTTCAGACTGTCCACAGCAGCCGACTATGATTTGCCTCGTGCTCTAGCAGAGGTGTGGGTTTGCCAGCTGCAGAGAGTTATGATGTTTGGAATTCTGGGAACTTTTCGGGCCCCGAGGTGTAGGGATGGTTGTTGGTCATTGTGGAGGGGCTGCAGTTTGTTAGTAGTTATGCTCAAAAAATAAATGAAAGAAATTAGATTCAGGGATCTCTATCTCACTCTCTCCTCTTTATCCTTCTTTCTCTTCTACCTGGTGATAGGGGATGAAATGGGGGTAGGGGAATGAAAGGTGGGGAAAAGAATCACAAAGTAGCAAAGACCAACTACGGGAAGCCCCCAGGAATATGAGAGTGAGGCAGAGTCAAGGGGAATGAGCATACTTGTAGAATGGGGCTGACCCTTGGGCCCCTCAACTAAGGCAGGGGTTCTACATTTGGCAGCAAAGAACTGACAGTTGAGCCTACCTCACTTTCTAATAAAACAGAAGGCCCTTAGAGCTCCACAGGAATCCCTGGCTGAGAAGGCTACAAAGACAAGCTCATTGGGAGAAGGTTCAGGTCAAGCACCAAGCATCTGCTATCAGGAAGTGGGGAAAACAAGTACAGGGAAAGAGACTGATGGGTAGAGGACGGCCGCAGGATATAGGGCAGCAAAGTAGGAATGACTCGACTTCTTGATACTGCCCTCCTGGAGGAGGGGATTCCCAGACACTCCCCAACCTTAGGAATTATACTAGTTGAGATGTGTGAGCCAGTTCCAGGGCCAGCCCACGGTTTAACTTCTTCAGTATAAAGAGATAAGAATACCATTCTTTTTATTATTTATTTTGTGTATTTGTGACTGTATGAACATGCAGACCATAACATACAGAGGATAGGGAAAACTCATGGGAATTGGTTCTCTCCTTTCACTCTGTAGGTTCCAGAGTGTGAATCAGGTTATCAGACTGACACATCTACAGAGCCCTCAGATCCCTGGACCTCAGATGACCTGAGAATTTAAATGACGGGGAAAGACAAAGGTGAGCCTGCGACTAATGCCTCGTGTGGAGACCATGCAGGCCCTTCCCAGTAACCAGCCCCATTCCATCCAACTCTTCTTAGTCCAGGACAAGCTCCATGAAAGCTGGGGTCCTGGAGAATCATTCACCTTTCGATGCTTGAGGTGTCAGACCAAATCCTGGAAGGACTTCTTGTGGCCGCGCCTTACCCAGGGCTCTGAAAGAGGATAAACTTCTTCACTTAGCCCTCTTCGCCCAGCGACAGGCCCTAAGTGCAACCTCCACCCACTCTTGCCATGTGCACCCTTGTCACAGTCTCATGTGCAGTCTACAAAGGAAAAACCTGAGTCCCGGAATAACTTCCCACCCACGACTGCAGGCTCCACCCCTGAGCTCCCAGTCGCTCCGCCTACGGGCACCTCCTGCTAAACTGAAGTTAGCCTTTTGGGACTCCGGGATGGGCACCCTGGGGACCCTCAGAACAGCTAGCAGGAGGGCACAGGGCCCCACTGGCTTGCACTACTCAGGGAGTCTGGTAGGTCACGGGACCCCATGTTTCTCTTCCTTCGGTACCAGCGCACAGGTCGGAACTCTGTGTTGAGACTCCTGTTTCTGCCCGGCTGGACGGAGCGCTGCTCAGGGTGCACAGGGACCAACATTACAGACTCCAGTCGCTATGGTAACGTGGCCCGCGCTAGGGAGCAGGCGGGAGTGTGCTGGCGCTCGGAATCTTGGAGACCCCAGTCCTGGCTCTCGCGGCTCTAGGTTGCACGCGGGAGAAGAAGCTAATTCCGCTGGTTCCTGCCGGGTGGCACACGCGGTGAGTGGACGGCTATCGCATCAGGTTCTTGCTCTCCTGTAGCTTTGACCCAGACTCCCAAACGCCTACCTCGTGATTAGCCACACGCGATCATCTGGGGACAGCGTCCAGCACCAGCACAGGAAGCAAGTTAAACCAGCACATAACTGCAGTGTTTTCACTGCTCTGCATCCTGCAGCAGAGCTTCAGTCCCTCATTGAATTCATTACTCCATAATCTTGTAGACTGCATTTCATCCTGGGTTGGCCTGATATTTAACACGATTAAGTTACACATTTTTAGCAAGAAAATGGCGCGCTCGTGCCTCTCAGAAGGCAGACGCCTCATTACTGGGGAATACTTTCGTCGCCAAGTTTTTGAGTGGTTTAAGTGGTGCCTGCCAAGCGGCTAACATAAAGTTACTATTTTCTGCTCGGCATAGTGATACATGCCTTAAAATCCCATCACTTGGGAGGTAGAGGCAGGCAGATTTCCGAGGCCAGCCTGGTCTGCATAAGACAGACAGAGCTATGTAGAGACTCTGTCTTAAAAACCTAAATAAATAACAAAGTTACTATTTTCTTATTGTAAATAATAAGTACCATTTGGGGAGGTGCTTGACTGTGTAAAAGTCTTGCTTCTAACCATATTTTCAGTTACTAATTTTTAGTATACATCAGCAAAAGCTTCCTCATGTTTCTCTTTTGATCTCATGTTTTATTCTTGCTATGTTGGGTGGAGAAAGGGAATCACAAGTTAACTGAATCAAACCATTCAGACCTTTCAGACTAAACTGGCAGTCTTTTATTTACTTTTTTTTTTTTTTTAATTTATTATATGTAAGTACACTGTAGCTGTCTTCAGATGCACCAGAAGAGGGCGTCAGATCTCATTATGGGTGGTTGTGAGCCACCATGTGGTTGCTGGGATTTGAACTCATGACCTTCCGAAGAGTAATCGGTGCTCTTCCCCGCTGAGCCATCTCACCAGCCCCTCTGGCAGTCTTTATTTAGAATCTGAATCAGAGTGGGTTTCAGTCACTGCTTGGGCAGCTGGGGCCCTAGGAGAACTGCAGGAAACAGGAACAGTATGTGTTCTTCAGGACTCCTGCCGGGGTACAGGTCAGTCCTCCCCAAGGATAACAGGTGAAGGATAACAGCAACTCCAAGGGATTGGGGGTGGCACAGGCTACTCCTTAAGAGATGGAGGTCATTGATGTCCCCACAGGAAGGACCTCAAAGGTCACTGCCCTTCCACCTATATCCTGGGATCCTTTATGAAACTGCTTCATGAGGACCTGGCAGAAATTTCATTGGCTTCAGGAATAGTCCAATATAAGCCCATTGTCTTAGTCACTGTTCTATTGCTATGAAGAGATACCATGACCAAAGCAACTCTTACAAAAGAAAGCATTTAACTGGGGGCTTGCTTACAGCTTCAGAGGCTTAGTCCATTATCATGGCAGCAAGCATGCTGCTGGGTAACTGACAGCTACATCCTGATCCAGAGACAGAGACAGCTTGGTGTGGGCTTCTGAAACCTTAAAGCCCACCCTAGTGACACACTTCCTCCTACAAGGCCACACCTCCTAATCCTTCTAATCTTTCAAATAGTTCCACTGCCTGGTGACTAAGCATTCAAATATATAAGCCTATGGGGGCCATTCCTCTTCAGATCACCACACTAATATATCATGGAACATTTTGCTTTTCTCTGTGATGCTTGGCTTGCAGGGCCTAGTCTGTGTTATTTTTCTCCCTCACCCTGATAACACTTTACCTTCAAGAAATTCCAATTTCCACAGAAAGCTGCAGATTCCTAGTCACACCACATTCTCATTTACTGTCCCGATGACTCTTCTGGTCCTGTGTCTCTTGTCTTTTCCTAAGCACCCAGATAATTCCAGTAATTTCAGTCTGAAGAGCCAACCATCTCTATTCTGACTCCTGGGTTTTCTTTTTCCTGGAGCCACAAGGCCTCATTTCAAGCTGGCAGTATCAGCACTTACATTGCCTGGTGTGGAGTCAGAGACCCGTGGTGCTTAAATGTGGTGACCTCTTTCTGTCTCTGGCAGCCTCAGTCCTGAAGGAATATATGATATTTGTCAAATATTTTTCTATTTCCATTACTCCTATGCCACGGGCCAGCCGATCTGGGCCTCCCTCAACCCGCGGGAGAAACGGGGTCCTAGTCAGGTCGACAAGGCGTAGGCGAAGAAATGATGGCAGAGACGACACATGAAGTAGAGGATCTAAATGTATTTTTTAGAAATGGCATCAGACTTTTACAGTCATTGCAAAAGAGAGATGGTAAATCTGGCAGCTCAATAGTTGAGGTACATCTGAGGCTATCTGAAACATACTGGGTCTAAAGCAGCAGTTATCTCCTCTGAACTGGTGCTGCATCCCCCGGGCCCAATTCATGTGGATTGCATGAATCTGAGTCCTAGCCTATCTAAGTTCTAGTCTTAGTCTGAGCGCCAGTGCAAGTGCAGCATGAGTCCCTCTGCGAGTCCCAGTCCTTTTCCTTCTCCTCCTTCTCCTTGTCCTTGTCCTAGTACAAAGTGACAAGCAGGCTTAAGTAGCATACAGCAAGCAGGGCAGATGACAAGAGTCACGTAGGCAGGTGGGGGTTACAGCAGGGGACGCAAGTGACCTCCACACCAAGGTGAGCAGCTCTGGTAGCTAAATTTGAAGCAAGAGGAAGAGGAGTGGAGCCCTCCCTGTTGAGGCATTTTGATATTTTTATGCTATTTCTATGGTCCTGCTGGAGGCAATGACTAGGAGGTTTTAATCTAACACTTCTAGCTAATATCTTTGGGTGGAAGCCCTTCATCACTCTCTAGTATGTAAAACATTTTTAACTATTATGAACTGTCTATTGCTCTAAGGAATATGCTTGGCCTCTGTTGCTAGCTGTGGCAGGGCAGATTCCTTGAGAGAAATTCCAAGTTATGGACAGCTTGGTGTTAAACTAGGATAGTTAGAAACGTTGTGCTGGCCAGAAAACAGTGCCCAACTCAGAAATCCACCTGCCTCTGCCTCCCAAGTGCTGGAATTAAAGGTGTGTGCCACCACCGCCCGGCATATTCTGTTATGTTCTATGCTTTGGTGATAGAGGTCAGTTAGACCTGCTTTATATAGTTAGCCACAATAAACTTGGACCTGAACCGCCCACAGCACTTCCTGCACCTGGGTATGAGCTTTTATGGTTCTTGTCTTTGTAAGCTGCCCTTGGGATAGACCCTGTGTTAGTCAGGGTTTCTATTCCTGCACAAAACATCATGTCCAAGAAGCAAGTTGAGGAGAATAGGGTTTATTCAGCTTACTTCCATATTGCTGTTCATCACCAAAGGAAGTCAGGACTGGAACTCAAGCAGGTCAGGAAGCGGGAGCTGATGCAGAGACCATGGAAGGATGTTACTTACTGGCTTGCTTCCCCTGGCTTGCTCAGCTTGCTTTCTTATAGAACCCAAGACTTCCAGCCCAGGGATGGTACCACCTACAAGGGGCCTTCCCCCCTTGATCACTAATTGAGAAATGCCTTACAGCTGGATCTCATGGAAGCATTTTTTCAATTGAAGCTCCTTTCTCTGTGATAACTCCAGCCTGTGTCAAGTTGATACACAAAACCAGCCAGTACAGACCCCAACATAAGAAAGACAACTGCACCAATATAAGAAGCCATTTGGAGTAGAACTTTCATTTTGAGTGGGAGTTGAATAAAGTTTAAGCTCCCAAGACCTCCCTTGGAATTGATATCCTACTTGGCAGAAAGAGACATGTACTTGGGTAACTGACATCCTGCTTGACAAGTTAAGACATAAATATTAGGCAAGTCAAGTTGCCCAGCCACAGTTGACTACCTCAACCAATGGGAACAGGATAAGTGTACAAAAAAGACATATTCCTAAGAAAATCCCTATTCCTAAATCTTGGTTGGTAGAATAACTTGGCACAGATGTTTGTGAATTTCAAGGCTTAAAAGGTCTGTAGGATCCTGGCTCCAGGTCATAGCTAGCTCCTGTGTCTGGTCTTGTGGCTGTGATTGATCAGTCCCGGGGCGAATGCTCAATGAATAATTCTCCCTGTCTGACTGAGATCGGTGTTCCTGTGGTTTGTGAAGTGACTCCTGGACTCCCTCCCCGAACCCTGCACCCCACCCCCAATTCTCTGGAAGGCAGTTGCAGAGAAAGATCTCTGTAACTGTAAGTTCCAGGCCAGTATGGTCTGCATAGAGAGTTTGTCTCAGAAAAAAAGAAGAAAGAGAGAGAGAGAGAGAGAGAGAGAGAGAGAGAGAGAGAGAGAGAGAGAGAGAGAGAGAGAGAGAGAGAGAGAGAGAGAGAGAGAAAGAGAGAGAAAGAAAGAAAAAGAGAGAAAGAGAGAAAACAGAAGACTGAGTACTCGTTAAGCGAGCTGTCCTGTATATGTTGCCAGGTAGTGGTGGAGCACATTTTTAATTGCAGCACTCAGAAGGCAGAGACAGGCAGATCTCTGAGTTTGAGACCAGCCTGGTCTGCAGAGTGAGTTAGTTCCAGGACAGCAAGGGCTACACAGAGAAATCCCCTTCTTCTCCCCCTCCAAAAAAGAAAAGAAAATGCCCTACAGGTCTGCCTGCTTACAGCTTGATCTTCTGGAGGCATTTTCTCAATTGAGGTTCCCTCCTCTTAGATGACTATAGCTTGTGTCAAGTTGACATAAAATTAGCTGGCACAGGGAGGAGGGGTTTATTCAATTTACACAATCACAGACCATCACTGAGGAAAGACAAGACAAGAACTGGAGGCAGGAGCTGAAGCAGGGGCCGTGGAGGGTCTATTGCTTGTGTGAAGTTTTTACTTTTACTTAGAATATAGAGCCCTGTTCACTGGCCTGCTCTTCAGGGTTTTCCCAGTTTAAGACCACCTGCCCAGAGGTGGTCCCATCCACACTGGGCTAGGCCCTCCCACATTAATCATTAACCAAGAAACTGCCTCTCAGACTTGCTGAAGGCCAATCTGATGGAGGCATTCTTCTCAACTGACATTCCTTTTCCCAAATAATTCTAGTCCGTGTCTGGTTAGCGAAAACCTAAGCAGGACACCCTGTAATACACACAACATGGATTCAGAATAGCAGTACATTTTCCTATGAAAAACAGGCCTATCATAACTGTCAGGTATATTGCTTGTGTGCAGTTTTTACTTTTACTTAGAATGTAGAGCCCAAATGTTGTTTTTTTCTAAGTCTTTGTGTGTGATACCCATTTTTAAAAAAGATTTTATTTCGAGGCCAGCCTGGTCTACAGAGTGAGTTCCAGGACAGCCAGGGCTACACAGAGAAACCCTGTCTCGAACCCCCCCCCCCAAAAAAAAGATTTTATTTATTTATTTTATGTATATGAGTACACCGTAGCTGTACAGATGATTGTGAGCCTTCATGTGGTTGTGGGAATTGAATTTAGGGCCTCTGCTTGCTCCAGTCATCCCCACTTACTCCAGCCCAAAGATTTATTTATTATTATAGATAAATACACTGTTGCTGTCTTCTAACACACCAGAAGGGGGCGTCAGATCTTATTACAGGTGGTCGTGAGCCACCATATGGTTACTGGGATTTGAACTCAGGACTTTTGGAGGAGCAGTCAGTGCTCTTACCCACTGAGCCATCTCGCCAGCCCGAGATACCCATTTTTAGTGGCATTAGGCTCTCTCATTTTTATTTTACTCTAAATGCTTATTGGTAAGCTTTGTGGGTTTGGGGGCATATGAAACATTGTATGTATCTAATAGTTTACATGGACCTAGCTCTTAAGTATGAGATTTTATGACTTCTCTTCCATTTTCTCTCTCAATTATATGTGTGCCTTTGTGGCATGGCACCTTTCTCCTCCAGGAGATGCAGTAACATAGTGGAGATCCATTTACTTTCTTATTGCCGATTTTCTTTTTTCTTTTTTCTTTTTTAAGATTTATTTATTATTATATATAAGTATGTGTAGGTAGCTGTCTTCAGACACACCAGAAGAGGACGTCAGATCTCTTTATGGATGGTTGTGAGGCACCATGTGGTTGCTGGGATTTGAACTCGGGACCTTAGGAAAAGCAGTCAGTACTCTTACCCGCTGAGCCATCTCTCCAGCCCCCTCTTTTTTTTTTTTTTTTTTTTTCAAGACAGGGTTTCTCTGTATAGCTCTGGCTGTCCTGGAACTCACTCTGTAGACCAGGCTGGCCTCAAAACCGCCTGCCTCTGCTCCCCAAGTGCTGGGATTAAAGGCATGTGCCACCGGTTCTCCAGCCCCCTCTTATTGCCAATTTAAAAATTGTAATTATAACTTTTATTCTGCAGAGGTAATTGTCATCTTGAAAGCTTACTGCTTCAGTCTGCTCACTTAGGCCTAGTCCTAGAAGCTTCTAGCCTCCGTACAATCTTATCTAGGCCTAGAATGTTTTCAGCCTCTGAGATTTGCTGCTGAATAAGCTCACCCCTTCCTAGTTCTTTCTGTCCTCTGGGTGATTGGTTCACCTCAGCTATTATGACTTAAACTTCTCTCCAAGCTGACAGATTCAATCTGGCTTCTTTCTCAGCCTTTCCTGAATTACTCTGCTTGGCCTCATGTAACTTTGGCAGTCTCTGTCTCCTCACTCTCTGCTCATTCTGTCCTTACCTGGGTCTAGCTTGTTTTCTTGTTTGTTCTCCCTCTCCCCCCACCCTTTCCCCTCATGAGCTGGCCTCCATACAACTGTCCCATCCCCCGCAACTCTGTTCGTGAGAGTTGGACATATCCTATTCTGTCAAATCTTTCTCTGATTTGTCACTTTTTTTGTCACTTGTCACTCACTTTGCATCAATTCAAACTTGGGTGCTTCCTTCTACAAACTAATTTTACCTTCTTTGTTTGGGATTAAAGGTACATACTAAGGGTGTGTCTGTATTCCAGTCAGAGGGGTTAAAGGCGTGTGTTAAAGGCTGAGCCACACACCACAGCTAGAAACAGTGTTTTTCTGTAAAAACCACAATCTCAGGGTTCACAATGTGATAAAATATCCAGCAGCAAAAAATGGTTGTAGCTGTGGCTCTGGCCAATTAATGATGAATATGAAAAACCTTGGGATCTCGTAGGTTTGAATTTTGTCTCCTGTGAGCATTTAAAGGGTAGACTCCCTGGGCTTAGTTCAAGTCCTTCAGATGTTTATGAATAAAGGTCATTGGATATTGTGTTCCATCTTCCCAATCCTAGAGGTTTCTAAGGCTCTCTAAACTTCACAGGTATATTGACAATACCCTATTAGATTTTCAAAAAGAAAGAGAGAGAGAAAGAAGGAAAGAAAGAGCCTAGTGTTCCATTTATTCATTTCTGAAACAGGGCCTCAGCACTCAGCGTAGGTTTCAAAATCAAGCTTGTGATCTTCTTGTCTTAGCCTTCCAAAAGCTAGAATTGCAGGAAAGTGCCATCTCACTTGGCAAGTTTAATGTTTTAAAAATGAGAGAGAGAGAGAGGGGGGGGGG
>NW_022196911.1:117453574-117490523 GCF_008632895.1 Mastomys coucha | reverse complement strand
GAGAGAGAGAGAGAGAGAGAGAGAGAGAGAGAGAATAACAAATTGATGTGCTCCCCTGCCCAATGTTGCTCCATTGGCAGAGAGTCTCCTAGACACCACGTACACTGTAGGTGAAGTCTTGCTGGCAGTGGGGCCCCACTTCCTCCAGAGGCTTCTCCTGTAGTTCCCCTGAGACTATGTGTTGAAAACCAGGTGCTTTGCTAGGGACAACTGTTAGCTGGCAGACAGACTAGATGCATACTCTAGCCCTCTGGTACCTGAAGATGATTAGCCCATCCAGAACTTTTGGGATCATCCTTTGGTGAAGTTTGTACAGAAACAGCACAGCTGTTCTGTAGTGTGTTAGAAGGAAAGAAACATGGAGGGGTGTGGGGCACTGATCCTGCCCTTGATGCTTGAGCTGATGGGCTCCAAGACTGGCAGAAGCTTGTTCCTCTCCCTGTTCTCTACTCGCGGAGTTACCATTTATGCAGGGAGACACCAGTTGGTGTCTGTGCACTGGTGAGCACAGGGTACCACACTATCTACCTGGTCAGGAGAACAAAGAGGACATGACAAGGATAAGTACCCACTGCCTGGCTCAGTGCACAGAAGCCTCATTGATGGTGACCTGATGAATTTCAAAAACCTAGTAGTAAGAAATTGCTCCAGTTTTTTAAAACAACAACAACACCCAGAAGCCTTTTAGGCAGAGAGTAACATGTGCTAGGAACAAAAGTATCAGCCCTTAGGACTTCTGGAAGCAGCTAGAGGTCAGGGAGTGCTGCAGTGGACTCCAACCCATGGCTCTCCATGTGCAGTTCCAAGAAATGAAACTTACTTGAAACTTCCAGAAGCCACAAAAATGTTAAGCATAATGGTATCACACAATCAGATTTCTATGTTAGAACACTAACAACCTGAAGCCATGCGGCTAATGCACTGCAGAGACACACTGATGATGACTTAGGTGCTCCAGTGCTCTAGGTCACCCCAGTTAGGCATCTTAAAGGGATTCATTCTGGTAGCCATGGGGTATGTTAGGTACCTTTCTCATTGCTCTGACAAGAGTGGTTTAAGGAAAGAGGGTCTCTTGGCTCACAGTTTGAGGGTGTACACTGCTGTGACAGGGGAAGTCTAGGGGCAGGAGTGTGAGGCCGCTAAGGTGCAGGCCCCTGGGATGAGCCAGTGAAGAATCAGGCCTGTCCTGTTAGTGAGATGACCAGACCATTGCATAGGATGCAGGAACTGAGCAGAGCTGTAGGGTAGATGCCAAGCAAGCAAGCAGCGGGCACATAGCGGGCAGACAGTGGTCGTCTCCTGAGCTCAAGTGAAGGGTATCTGTGTGGCAGTTCTAAGAAGCCAGGCAACTTCGATGGATTGTGGAGCTAGGACTTATGCCAGGGTGAGCACCAGGGTGAACAGCTGACTCAGATTGTAATCTGCTCCGAGGGACTCCACTCAGCACACTTGAGGAGATCTGGGGCCTACAGTGGTTGTCACCAGTGGGCCAGTCTCTTCTGATGCAGCCAGGGTATCCCTTGCTCCAACTTTGGTTCTTGGCAGCACACAGACTCGCTGTGCTACTGTGCTGGCCTCTAGAATCAGGGACTTTGCACAGCCAGTGTTTTGTTTGGGTCTCTGTTCAGCCCATGCTTGGACCCCTAAAGGGTTGGGGACCCTGACCAGCTTTGAGAAGCTTTGTCATGCTTGTCCCCTATGTTATGTGAGAGCAGCAGGGCAGGGCTGGGGTTGTCTAGTTGCTGTGTGGCCTGAAGCCCCTAGCAGATACTGCCTGGTTCGTTACAGGGTACCTACCAGGCCCTGTCCTAGGTGAGCCAGCACTTACAGGAAGACCTGCCATAGAGCAGTCTGATGGAAAACCACTTCTTTCCTGTGAAATGTACTCTTGGTTTTTTAGTCCTGGTGATAAATAATGATTTAGACTACAATTTTTGATTTTATTCATTTATTTTTATGTCTCTGTGTGTTCTTGTGGAAGTATTATGTGTACCATATATATGAAGGAACCTATAGACTCCAGAGGAAGACACAGAACCCCTGAAACTAGAGTTACAAATGTTTGTGAGTCGCCATGTGGATGCTGGCAAAGGAATCGGGTCCTCTACAAAGGCATCGAGTACTCTGAACCACCGAGCCATCTCCCCAGCCTGACTGTGACTAGTTCTTCTTATCAATAATTTCATGAGTTAAATGTTCTGTGAGTAGTATTGCTTATATAAAGAGCAGCTATTGGCTTAGGAACTCCGGAGTTGATGTAAACATATAACGCAACATATCATAACACACATGAACTCATTCATGTTATACCATATACACACCATGCTATAATATACTTACAAACCTTCACAGTACCAAACAGTCATACATACACACTACAGTACAACACATAGCACACACACACATACACATTCACACTCAACATATACATCATGCCCACCCCAACACACATATAGCACAACACAAAAGCAACCCCTGTTTTGTTTTGTTTAAAGATTTATTTATTTATTATATGTAAGTACACTGTAGCTGTCTTCAGATGCACCAGAAGAGGGCGTCAGAACTCATTACGGGTGGTTGTGAGCCACCATGTGGTTGCTGGGATTTGGACTCATGACCTTCTGAAGAGCAGTCGGTGCTCTTACCCGCTGAGCCATCTCACCAGCCCCGCAACCCCTGTTTTTGAGTTTTATGTCTGTGGCAGCCTGTTCATTGTTGGTTTAAGTAGAGATGAGGCAACCTATATTACCTTCACTCTGGGCTATCTCAGGGTGCTGGCCATGAGTATTTTCACCTTCTCTGTAAATATACATAAGACTAGTGAGTTGAAGTGATCCAGGATAATGTGTTTTTCTTTCTAAAGAAGACCCACTTACAAAGAGTCACCTTCTTTGAGGTGACAGTGATGCAAAACTGTTACTGCAGAAGCCTCCATGTGCCCTGGGAAAGACTTGGGAGACAGTCAGAGAAGAGTTCTGGGGCCTCCCTTGCTCACACTTGGCTCTTGTGCCTGGGCAATGGTGCTAAGCATTGTCAACCTTAAGTACATCCCTGTGAGTAGCCTTGGGTTGACTGTATAAATAAAGCCAGGAGCCCCAAGCTAAATGGTTCTGTGTACAGAAAAGAACCCCTTTATGTTGAGTACTGGCAGCAAGGCCTCACTAGAACCAGTACCAGTCTGTAGTGTGCCTTGATAAGAAGCAGTCTCTTCCAATGTGCTTGCGGCCACTGCGGTTCCTGCCCTTTAGGCCCATTCCTCAGTTCTCCAGGTAAGTAGCTTTTAAAGACATTTTCTATTTGGCAAAGTAGTTTTATAATGTTGGATCTAATTTTTTAAAAACTAAGACTTTAGCTAGACATAGCAGCACATATCTATTACCATAACTGTTCAGGAGGCTAAAATAGAGGATTGAGAGTTCAAGGCTAGCCTGGGCAACTTGGTAAGATTCCATCTCAAAAACCTCTGGACTTGAATATTGTATCTTGTTTTTAAAATTTATTTGTATAACTGAGCAGTGGTGGCTCACGCCTTTAATCCTAGCATGTGGGAGGCAAAGGCCAGCCTGGTCTACAGAGTGAGTTCTAGGAAAGCCAAGCTAGACAGAGAAACCCTGCCTCAAAAAACAAAAATAAATACATACATACATACATACATACATACATACATGCATGCTCTTGAGTCAGAGTCCCTAATGGTGTGCCACTTGTTTCCTTCTTTGCTGCAGCTGTCACCATGCTGCCGCCATCAGAGCGGGAACTGAGTGAGCTTTTGGCTCGAAAGGAGGAGGAATGGCGAGCCCTCCAGGCCCACCGTGCACAGCTGCAGGAGGCAGCTCTACAGGCTACACAGAACTGCCTGGAGGAGGCTCAAGGGAAGCTGCAGCGCCTACAGGAAGACTTTGTTTACAACCTTCAGGTACTGGAAGAGCGGGACCGGGAGCTGGAGCGCTATGACATTGAGTTCACCCAGGCCCGCAGGCGGGAGGAGGCCCAACAAGCAGAGACCAGTGAGCTCAAGATAGAGGTGGCCAAGCTTAAACAGAAACTCACCAGAGAGGCCAGGCACATGGAGGAGTTGCAGCATCAGCATCAGCTAGTGCTACAGGAGCACCGTTTGGAGCTGGAGCGTGTCCACAGGTGCATTACCCTTACAGATCATTGTGTCTGGTGCCCAGTGAGTGATGTGCATGTACCACTGGATGGATGCTCAGTGGTACTGGATGCTTAGTGAAACTGTGAGCTTTTCCTTAGGTCTCAGCCCATGATTTTTTGTTTTTGTTGTTTTATTTTTTACATAAGATCTCACTGACTGCCCTGGAACTTACTTTGTAGACCAGGCTGACCACAAATTCAGAGATCCGTCTATCTCTGCCTCCTGAAATGCTGGGACTGAAGGCATGCACCACTATCCCAGCATGACAGATGCTATCTGCTGGCATTCCTACCTCGGGAGTTTGATGGAAGCTACTGGTCTGCTAAGCTTTAGCAATACAATCCACAAGTTTCACCCTCATGCAGAGGTGTTGTGTCAGACATGGAGGTCTTTAGAAAAGTTCTGCAGCCCCTGTGACCCAGTCAGGAAGTACTGCTCAGCCATTGTCTGGAGCCTCCTCAGCCCAGACCTCAGCTTACACTTGAAGCTAAAGCTGCTTTGTGCTATTTTGTTACTCTTTTCCCTCTTTCTCCAAACCTGAGACCTTTCAGTCATGTTCAGATGTTTTGTCAGTCACCAGTTGTTAACTACCCATAAATCCTCAGGACTCTGTTGGTTTGTTTGTTTGTTTGAGAGAGTTTCTCTGTGTAGCCCTGGCTGTCCTGGAAGTTACTCTAGACCAGGCTGGCTTCGAACTTAGAATTCTGCTGGTGCTAAAGGTGTGTGCCACCACTACCTGGCTCCATTTCTTTATCTTTTATTTTTAGTTCATTTTCTCCATTCAGTCATGTGATATCTAATGTTTGTCTTAAGTTTACCAATTCCCTCCTTTGTCATATTCATTATGACATCATACTGAGAATGTGAGACTTTTGTTTAGGTTATTGTACTTCTTACATCTTTTTTATTGTTGTTGTTTTGAGATAGAGTCTCACTATGTAGACCAGGCTGGCCCTGAACTCATGGAGATCTGCCTGCCTCTGCCTCTGCCTCTAGTGCTGGGATCCTGATTAAGGGGTAGTGACCTGGGTACTGTTTGTACTTTAGTTACCAAGTTCCCATTTGATTTGTTGTACCTCTTCTTTGCTGAGATTCCCTGTGTTTCCCTTGGTTTTTCTAAATATTGGCATCTTTCAGTGATTAATCCCCCTGTTTCATTATATAGTCCTGACTGGCCTGGAATTCACTATGTAGACTAGGTTTGGCCTTGAACACAGCAGTCAGCCTGTCTGCTTCCTAACAGCTGGGATTAAAGGTGTGTACCACCGCCCAGCGGTGGTAGCGTACGTCCCATGCCTCTAATCCCGGCACTTGGGAGGCAGAGGCAGGTGGCTTTCTGGGTTTGAGGCCAGCCTGATCTACAGAGTGAGTTCCAGGACAACTAAGGCTACACAGAGAAACCCTGTCTCCAAACAAACAAAAAAGGTGTCTACCACCATGCCTGGCCCTCTTGATTCTTGTTTGTCAGCCAGTTTGTGTTCTGTGTTGTGTTTTCTCCTGTGCTGTTGGCCCCTTCGTTTAGGGGTGGCCGGCAGGTTCCGGTCAAGCAGAAGTCCTACATCCTAGAGGCCTGTTGCATGCAGTCCTGCAAAAGCCATGTACCAGCTCCATGGCTGAGGTGCCCCCTGCAGTATGTACAGGCAACGAGCATTCAGTATGGCTCTCTGAACAACCTGTCTGCTTACCACAGTGACAAGAACAGCGAACTCAACCACCAGCGGGAGCAGAATGAGAACCTGAAGTGGAAACTGGAGCGAAAACTGAAGGAACTCGATGGTGAACTCGCTCTGCAGAGACAGGTAGTGCATTGCTGGGGTTAGTTCTTAGGGGAACTCCTTGCCAACTAGTTTGAAGTCTAGATGGGGAGGGGTTCACTGAGTATGCTATCCCCGGAGAAGTGGGATCCTTGGGCTGATTGTGTAGGGCTGTGAGAGGTGTCCAGATCTTTGCTGGAGCTCACTGCCAATGTATTCTTTTCTCATGTACCAATCAAAAGTTTCAGGGAAATGGAGATACATAGCTATGCAAAGGCATGTTTATTAGTGAGCTGACCTTTGAGGACTTGCAGGCCACCATACTATCTGCCGTGTAGGCTGCAGAACCTGGAACTGGTTATGTCTGAACCCAAAGGCCCTAGAAATTGGAGATCCACCCTGTAAGGAGAGATGAAGTCAGGACTCAAGCAGAGATCAAAGTGTGCTCTGGTCTTCAGCAGACTGGCTGACATCACCTGCACTAAAAAGATGGGTTTTTTGTTTTTTTTTTTTATGAAATACACTGATTCAGTTGTTCACCTTGTTTGGAAGCTTGCTCATAGACATATCCAGCAATAACCACTTACCAGCTAGCTGGGAAGCCTTTGGGCTAGTAAAGCTGACCCCCCTTTTTTTTTAAAAGATTTATTTATTATGTATGTAGAGTTGTGTACGCCTACAGGCCACAAGAGGACACCAGATCACATTATAGATGGTTGTGAGCCACCATGTGGTTGCTGGGAATTGAACTTAGGACCTTCGGAAGAACAGCCAGTGCTCTTAACCTCTGAGCCATCTCTCTAGCCCAAAGTTGACCCTTTTAAGGCTAAGCATTACAAATCTGCCCTTTGTCAACCTAGCCCCATTATACATCTCCCCATTGTGATAAGCATATCTAACCTCAAAGTAAAGGCATTTAGAAGGTTGTCTCTCCAGGCACGCCTTTAATCCCAGTACTCTGGAGGCAGAGGCAGTCGGATTTGTGAGTTCAGGGCCAGCCTGATCTACAGAGTGAGTTCTAGGACAGCCAGGGCTAAATAGAGAAAAAAAAAAAGGTTGTTTTCCCACTGAGCCTGATACAACAGTTCTGAATATAGCAACAAATGTGCTATTTTTCCCAAGTATGGAAGGAAACATTTGTTTGTCTAAGATAAGGCCGTGTAGCCAGCCAGTACTAGTGCACCTTTAACACCAGCACTTGAAAGGCAGAGACAGGAGGATTTCTGTGAGCTTGAGGCCAGAACTACAGCCTGAGTTCTAGGACCTCAATTTTGTCTCAACCTTCCAAGTGATTGCACCACCTTGTCCAGATAAAGTTTTAATGAATGCTCACTCTTCTGATGTCCATAACTTTAATACTTTAATCCAGACTTGGTAATAGTCAATCAATACTATGTTATATGAGAAAACAGTAGAAGAAGAAAGAAAGAAAAAGATAGTTGCATCATATGTGTGTATGTACACAACAGATATTTTTTTTTTAAGATTTATTTGTTATATGTATATGAGTACTCTATAACTGTCTTCAGACACACCAGAAGAGGGTATCAGATCTCATTACAGATGGTTGTGAGCCACCATGTGGTTGCTGAGATTTGAACTCAGGACCTTTGGAAGAGCCGTCATAATTGCTGAGCCGTCTTTCCAGCCCCATACACACACATTCTTAACAAAATAGGAAAGAACCAGTTGGGCATGGTCATGGTGATATCTGTCATAGCATTCACAGAGATTGCAAGTGTTGAGACCCTGTAAGGCTACACGGTGAAAACTTGTCAGAAAAACAAAAAAAGTTTAGTGTGCAGGCCTGGGCTGGAAGTGTATATGGCTCTGGCGGGAGAGAACCTGTCTTTTTTTTTTTTTTTTTTTTTTTTTGGTTTTTCAAGACAGGGTTTCTCTGTGTAGCCCTGGCTGTCCTGGAACTCACTCTGTAGACCAGGCTGGCCTTGAACGCAGAAATCCGCCTGCCTCTGCCTCCCAAGTGCTGAGATTAAAGGCATGTGCCACCACCGCCTGGAGAACTTGTCTTTTTGAAGCAGAGGTTGTGGAGTCTTCGATTGAAGTGGCAGAAGAGATGGCTTCAGCCTTGATGGTAATAGCAGCAACCACTTTTCAGAGGCATTGGAAGAGGAGATTGGGTAAGGAGATAGCTTTTGAGCCTAGAACAAAGGCCCTCAGAAGATGTACACCATGTATTTTTATTTAAAATGTGTTACATTAATTTGCTTCTGTGTATAAAGGGGGCAGACATACACATGCTGTAGCATGTTTGTGAAGGAAGTGAGTTCTCACTGTCTACCATTTTAGGTCTCAAGAGAATTGAACTCAGTCATTAGGCTGGGTGATGGTCACCTCTGTAGCCAGAGCATGTGTTCATGTTTGAAGAGTTCCTGCATTCCTGTGAAGATGAGTTTATAAATGTACCATAGAAGAGAGTAAGATGCCTTTTTTTTCTTTTTTAAGAATTTTTAAGATTTTATGTGTATCGGCGTTTTGGAATGTATGTGCATGCATGCCCACAGAGGCCAGAAGAGGGCACCAGGCCTTCAACAGTCATTGCATATGGTTGTGAACCATCATGTGGATGCATGTCCTCTGGAAGAGCAGCTAGTGCTCTGAACCACTGAGCAATCTCTGCAGCTCAAGGTGCCTTATTTCAATACTTCTGGTTTTTTAGGAACCAAAGGACAAATTGGAAAAGTGGATGAAACATTTGAACAACTCAGAGACTGTTTTTTCAGTTAAATTGTTAGAAATCTTGAAGACAGCTTACTTTAAAATGACATATAAACACCTATAAGTTATATTGACCCCTAAAAGTTGCTGCCACTGCAGAAACTTCTGCCTCACCCTCCAGGTGAGAAAGGTGTTGCTGGAAGCAGTGGCAGGTGAGGTCAAGGATAAGGAGCTAAAAGCAGTGGATTTGGAGGGCAGAGAGGAAGTGATGTCACAACTAACACTTCCTCCTTAGCTGTGGGATGGGCTTCTTCCGTGATTGGAAACTTGTGTCTTGAGCAACCTTGTGATGTCATTCTGACAGTGGAACTGAAATGTCAGTCTCATGTAAAAACAAGTAGAGAACAACAGTAGATTTTACTCTAAAAGAGCATGAACAAACTTGGTATTTTATACAGAGCCTGACAGTCTGTGAATACTTAATAAATTGACATGAATTTTCATTAGAAATATATTTGAATTTTTAAAATAAAATGTTGTGTTCCCTTATTTTAAAAAGAAAGGAAATAAATACTTATATTCCACCATGTCTGGCCCCACTGGCCATAATCACAGAACATGGTAATACTAGATGTCTCAGGGATCTTCCTGACCTCCATTGTGGCATAATCATCCAGTACACCCTGGGAGTCTGGGCTATTCACCCAGTCAACACCATAGTTCCTTTCCTCACCTATTGGCCTAGGGGCTGGAGGGTCCCAAAGTGGTAACAGTGCCTGAGAGGTCCGGTGGGACCATTGTAGTACCTGTAGAAGAGTTTCCCACTCTGGAATCAAGACTTGTAGTGCATACAGCAGAGCACAGCACCCTGGGAACAGGAGGTAAATGTTTACTAGAGGTGATGATGAGTAATGCCATTTTTATTGCTACATCCCAATTCCTGCACCCATGAATTGTTGCCATGGCAGAAATTACCATTTATTGAATTCCAATTCAGAGCTTATCAGCCTTCTAGATCTTATTTCAACACAGCAAGTTAATACCACCTACCTGGTATTGTAAATTAATCTTCAAAAGGCCATTTCAGGGCTGGAGAGATGGCTCAGCAGTGAAGAGCTCTGACTGCGGCCGGGGGGTCACACTTTTAATCCCAGTACTTGGGAGGCAGAGGCAGGCGGATATCTGAGTTCGAGGCCAGCCTGGTCTACAGAGTGAGTTCCAGGACAGCCAGGGCTACACAGAGAAACCCTATCTTGAAAAACCAAAAAAAAAAAAAAAAGCTCTGACTGCTCTTCCAAAGGTCCTGAGTTCAAGTCCCAGCAACCCATGGTGGTTTACAACCATCCATAATGAAATCTGATGCTCTCTTTTGGGGTGTCTGAAGACAGCTACAGGGTACTCACATATAATAAATAAATCTTTAAGAAAGGGGCGGAGCCATTTCACTGGTCAATCAAGCCAGCTGCTCCTGATGGTGAAACCATGGTAACACCCATGAATCTTACAACCAAGAGCCCATTGAGTACTTCTTTGACTGTGAAGTGAGTCCTTGGTCAGAAGAAATGCTCTGTGGAATACCATCCCTGTGGATGAGGCATTCTGTGGTCCATAAGCTGTAGTATTGGTAGGAGCATTACATGAAGGGAAAGTAAGTCCATACTCAGAATAAATAAAGATCTGTTCTAATAAGGATACAGTGATGTCCCTCCATAATGGCAGTGGACCAATGTTAATCAGTCTGCCACCAGGTCTCTGGCTAGTCATCCTGGGAGTGATGCCATGGATTAGCTCATATTGGGTTTTGCTGCTGGAAGAGTGGGCACTCAGCAGCCACCGGCAGATAAGCCTTGCTAAGTAGGAAGTCCACGTTGCTGAGACCTGCCATCATGGCCACACTGCTCATGAATCCACTGGGCAATTATAGGAACTACTGAAGAAAGAGATTGAGGTTGTTTACTGTCTGTAGAATAGACCATCTAGTCTACCATCTAGCCAACCCATTGCCCACAGCACGTGAGTCAGTATAGAGTTGCATATTTGCCCAGTTTTCTCCTTCCAAACAAATGAGTTCACTGCTCAAAGTCCTGCCTACTGGGAAGGATTACTGTCTTCAGGAATGTTCTAGGGAGAGCCTGCATGTTGCAGCTTTGCACCCTCAGGTGGTACCTGAAAATCACGGTACAGTTGAACCTTATCTTCCACTGTGAACTGCTCCCCCTGAGGCCATGGATGCAGGCTCTAGAGAGAAGGCCTGGTAGCAGGAATGAGGGCTGTAGCCTTTTGACTCACTGTACTCTTGTAGATACCATTTTCCTTGATGGTATATTGCAGTAAATGTCACACTATAGATTAGTGGGTCAGATGATGAACCAGCTGGAGTCTCGTGGTAAATTGGTGGCTTATAGCCAAGTGTTTGGGTTTATACCAAGATCGAGTGGCTGACCAAGAGTTTGCTGACAAAAAGGAAATGGGGAGCCTGACTTAGTGATACACACCTTTAATCCAGTGGAGGCAGGGGGATCTCTTGTAAGTCCCACAGACTCTCTGTGAATTGTTCAGCCAGGGCAACATGAGATCCAATCTCTCTCTCTCTCTCTCTCTCTCTCTCTCTCTCTCTCTCTCACACACACACACACACACACACACACACACACACACACACACACACACACAACCAAGATGGGGATAGAGAGGATTGGGGAATTAGCTCAATGGGAGAGCAGCTGCTTCCCAAGCACTGACATGCAAGTCCACAGTGTCCTCTGTCCTGTCATCAGTGTGAGCCTCCTACTGATTATTGATCTGAGGTGCCTTGGGAGAGGGAGCCTTGACTGAGAGTTGCTGTCATCAGATTGGCCAATAGCATGTCTGTGGGATATTGTCTTGGTTGCTAGTTAATGTAGGAGGGCACAGCTCTGGGCAGTGCCAGCCCTGGACAGGTGATCCTGAGCTTTAGAAGAAAGAACAATCCAGGGGAAGCAAGCCAACAAGCAGCATTTCTCCATGGTCTCTGCTTCTTTTCCTGTGTTGGCTTCCCTTGATGATGGTCTATATATAACCTCTTACTGAGTGAACCCTTCCCCTTCTTTCCCAAGCTGTTTTTGAGCAAGTGTTTTATCACAGTAACAGAAGCAAGCTAGGACAGTGTAACAGACCAGTGTGAGGTCCTCATGTAGAAAGGCCAAGATCCCTGTGAGCTAAACTGCAGAATGGATCTGGGAGCCAATAACAGCCTTAGGTAGGACAGTGGATATATTTCAGCCTTGCTAGCCAAAAGCAAGACTACTACTGGGCCTTATGGACAAAGGAAGAGACATTTATCAGATCAGCAGCTGTATTCAGGTATACAAATATGTACTTCTAGGAGCTGGAGAGCTGGCTCAGCAGTTAAGAGCACTGGCTATTCTCCCAGGGGAGCTGGGTTCAATTCCTAGCACCCACATAGCAGCTCACAGTTGTCTGTAACTCCAGTTCCAGAGAATCTGACACACTGAGAAGAGAAAGTAGTTCTCAAGACGGAACCCCTTATAAACCTGGGCCTGCAAGTCATAGCACACATAGACCCATGCTTCGACCCCTGTGACCTTTGAGGTAGTCATATAGCCTGGTGGCCAAGACACAGGTTAAACTTCCTCTCTCCTTCTAAGGTCAGGTTTGGCAAGGCCCTGGAACTCCTCCTTTTGCAAATAAGACATTTCCAGTACCCTGGCCCTGAGCATCCCATAGCCCCTACTCACCCTCCAAAGGTCTAAATAGCCTTTGTTCACCCTAATTAAGAGAATGTGGAGTGGAGTGAGAACGACCAGTTTGACTTCCAAAACAGCCAGGAATCTTGCACATTGAGCCAGAGCCTGGAAATAATGTAGTCAAGAGAAGATTAATTGTACCAGATGTGGTGGTTCAAGGTGGCAAGTAATCTTAATACTTGGAGGCTGAGGCATGAGTTAACACCATGAGTTTAAGTCCAACTTGGCTTACAAAATGAGAACCTGTATAAAAAGTTAGCAACAACCACCAAAAACAACTCAACAGCCGTTTTGTCTAAGAAATGACACTCTTGCAGTGGTACCCAACGTCACCAAAGGAGTTTCAAGAGAGCCTTTAGCTGGAAAAGGCAGCTGAGTGGTTGATTTGCTCACTCAGTGGAATGCCCTCGGGTGTTCCTTTAGACACCGGGGAGCTTTGGCTCTGTTGTTCAGGTGGCATCCCTGTCTCTGGAAGCACGAAGCCTTGACAGGCTACTGTGCCAGCCCTGCTGCAAGAGGCTAGGGAAAGGTCTGCCCCGGATGGGCTGGAATAGCTAGTCTGAGGCAGCCCTCTGTGGCTCAGGCCAGTCTTCCTGTAGCAGCCTGATCTGGCCTGGAGCAGTCTTGGCTTTCGGGATAGTTGTAAGGAGAGAGTTGTGTAAACACAGAATTTTATTTTTTATTTTTATTTTTTTATTTTTGGTTTTTTTGAAACAGGGTTTCTCTGCATAGCCCTGGCTGTCCTGGAACTCACTTTGTAGACCAGGATGGCCTCGAACTCAGAAATCTGCCTTCCTCTGCTCCCAAGTGCTGGGATTAAAGACGTGTGCCACCACTGCCCGGCTAAACACAGAATTTTAAAGACCTATCTTTCTATTGTTGGGCCAGAGTCTCATATGTTGGATCACCCTTGTAAATAGAACTGATTCAATGAAATAATGATTTTTCTCTTGTAAATTGAAACAAGCTGATGTAGTCAGCTAACTGACTGGTCAGTTTAACTTTATTACGTACTGTGAACCAGAGAAAATTATTTTTCTTGTTGGTTAGTCACAGGCTCACAAGACATTGGAGGAAATTTACCCACTCACTTCAGAAAGGTTTCTGAATGCATGCTACATGCTGGCAGCTCTTCAGACTTGGGATTGCACACAGATGCCTGTCATACTTGTCATGCCTGTCATACTTGTCATGCTTGCTGTGACAGAGCAAAGAACACCTGGGACAGTTAACTTCCTGTACTGGTGATAAGACAGGAGGGTCAGGAGTGGGGTGTGGTTAACCTCAAGTCCCAGTGAGTGGCAAGAAGGGCCAAGTGCATGGGTGAGGGTGCGGAAGAGAGTTCAGAAGGAGGAAAACAAGAACCTATCTATGTGCTCAGGGATGCCTAGGAGTTCAGGTTCAGAAGAGGAATGTCCAAAGTGGAGCTCGGCCTTCAGGGCCTTAAAGACTTTGGCACTGTTATGCCAAGGAAAAGTTAGTGAACCCTAAAACACACACAGGAGCCGACCTGATGCAACTCACAGCAGGGTCTTTATTCTATTTGAGCTAGCTCACCCCCCATGCACCTCCGTCACACAGGATGGTTTTGGTGGTGGGGGAGCCCCAAATGTCTATCAGGGCAAGGCTTTATAATAATCAGCAAGCAAGGAATACATGTGCAAGCATCTAACTGGAAAGCTACTGTGGGCTTTAACATAATTGGCTGGTGCTGGGAGTCATATCATAAACTTATTTCTATTCTCTTCTGCATTGGTGGTCGTTAGACAGGAGGTGGGCTTATGCAGGTTTGTTGGGGGAATAACCTGGAGACACTGGTCTTGTTGGGGGTGTAACCTGGAAACTCTGCTCTTGTTGGGAATTAGCCTAGAGACTAGAGCTAAGCTCAGGTTCTGTTGGGGGCAACTTGGAAACTAATGCTAGATACCAGCCTGTTGTTAGTCTACCTGAGTTCAAACTTAGGTCAGCTTCTCTGAAATGGAGTCTGAATTGAAAAGCGTTGGCTTCTCAGTACCATGGGAAACTGTTTGAGTGTCTGTGTGGAGTAGTGAAATACATGATTGAGGACCTACTGGGATAGACGTGGGAGAAGTAGCCAGAAGGCTGATGGGGCATGCTTCGGTAGCAGGCCCCTGCAGATAAGAGCATGCCAACTCTTGGTATGCCAAGAAGGGGAGCCAGTGGGGACATCTACCCCTAACCCTGACCCTGACCCCTGATGGTTCAGATAAAAAAAGACAAGCGCTTCCAGTTGGTTTGAGCACAGAGGATGGCTGCCACTTGTTGAGACAAAGAACATGTGCAAGGAGACAGAGAGTGACAGTCTGTTGTGTGAGGTCCCATGGTTTATCCAGAGACACAGTCCCCAGAACCTGGACAACGAGAGCACATAGAGGCAGCCGTGTCTGCCTGCTACAGTGTCCAGCAAGACCAGAAGATGGCAGCACAGGCTTGATGCAGTATGGAGCTCTGCTCTCTGGCGGCCACACCCTGCAGAACTTCCTCTGTGGATTTTGTTCAGAAAAACCCACGTTTCAAATTCTGTGGGTTTGTTGTTGTTGTTTGGTTAGTTGGTTGCTTTGGTTTTGTCTTTTGAGACAGATGGCTGCCTAGAACTTGGGATCTTCTCTGCCTTTGCTCCCAGGGTCTTGGGTTACAGCTATGTTCCACCAAATCACCACCCTCCTGTCCTGTCCTGTCCTGTCCTGTCATTTCCCTCCCTCCTTCCCTCCCTTCCCCCCTCCTTCTGTTCCTCCCTCCCTTCCTCCCTCCCTCCCTTCCTTCCCTCCTTCTTTCCCCCTTCTTCTGTCCCTCCCTTCCTTTCTTCCTTTTTTCCTCCATTTGTTTCTATGCTTGGAATAGAACCCAAGGTACCACATATAACAGGCAAGCACTCTGCCATATTTTATAATTATAACAATGATTTTAATATTCAAATTCTAATAAGGGTCACTCATGTGACTGTATATTTCACATTTACCTTTCAAGGGATTGAAGAAGTGAAACATAACTTCTAGTTGTGCTTTCTGAAGTTTCCTGAGCCAGAAAGTGATACCTGTTGCTGTAGAGCTCACAATGCACACATCTACCAGGGCTGGATGGTGCTTCGTGGGGTAAGGGTGGGGACAACTCCCTCAGAGCTGCATCTGTACTCCCTCAGCCTGTCCTTCAGGGACAGAGTCTGGTGGTGGGCAGAGCAGGGCAGGGCCCAGGACCAGGACTCACATGAGTCCCTGAGTGCTCAGTCATCCCAGGGGCTCTTGCTCTGTGCTGATCAAAAATGAGATGAAGGTACCTGGCCCCAGTGATAAAGAAACTAGACTTTTTGGTTCACCGGTAGCCAGAGGATCCAAACACTGTTTGTTATTAGCAGAGGACCCCATGGCAGGCCTCATCATGTCAGACATAAAAAGGAAGTGTGCAGAAGGGAATTATGCTAGCCTGACAGCAGTGACTGTGCAGCCTGGGTGCTCACCGAACTGCAAGAGTTACATAAGTCATCCCTCAGAGTTTTATTAAAATGGTTTCATTTATGACCCCATTTTACCTGAGAAGTTTTGTTCTTTCTTTGGTTAGTTGGTTGGTTGGTTGGTTGGTTGGTTGGTTGGTTGGTTGGCTTCATTTGTTTTTCAAGACAGGGTTTCTCTGTGTAGCCCTGCTGTCCTGGATCTCACTCTGTAGATCAGGCTGGCCTCAAACTCAGAAATTCGCCTACTTCTGCCTCCCAAGTGCTGGGATTAAAGGCATATATAGATATAGCTATATAGATATTGAAGAATGGTGGTAGGAAAATATAGTTAGACAGTTTTATATGTAGAACAGAAAACTTTGTATGTACTGTAAAAATGTAATTCACGATGAGCATCAGTCTCACCTGAGCTGAGGTGTTTGTGGCAGCTGCTCTCCTTCACTCATGGCTCTTTTGTTCCAGGAGCTGCTGCTGGAGTTTGAATCTGAAATGCAGAGAAAAGAACATGAGTTCCAGCTGAGGGCTGATGACATGAGCAACATAGTCTTGACCCATGAGCTCAAGGTAATTGGCTGGGTAGGGACTTTTGAAGAATTTCCACTTGTCAAGTTCGCTGTTGCCAACTTTAATTACTGTCCTGCAGAACACCATGCTGTTCCTTTGTTAGTTAGTTAGTTAGTTAGTTAGTTAGTTAGTTAGTTAGTTAGTTTTTTGAGACAGAGTTTCTCTGTATAGTCCTGTCTATCTTGGAACTCAGTCTGTAGACTAGGCTGGCCTCAAACTCAGAGGTCAGCCTGCCTCTGCTGAGTGCTGGGACCACAACAGACTTCACACTCTTCCTTTTACCCAGCTATTCTCCTGGAACTTTTCAATCTTTCTCAGATAAAACTACTAAACAAAGAGCTGCAAGCTCTGAGAGAAGCTGGAGCACAGGCAACAGAGAGTCTGCAGAAGGCAGAAACAGAGCACATTGAATTAGAGAGAAAGCTACAGGACCAGGCCCGGGAACTCCAGGATCTGGAGGCCGTGAGAGATGCTCGGTACGCAGGTTCTGTTCTCAAGGCATTGTGGCCATAAGGATAGATCCTGGTGGCGCTGCCTTCCTGGCTCCTTCCAGTTCTACTCTTCCATCTCTTCTGTAAACTGCTCTTTACTGACACAGTTTCTGTTTAGGATAAAGGACTTGGAGAAGAAGCTTCGCTCCGTGCAGCTGGCCAAGAAGAAAGCTGAGGAGACTTTCAGGAGGAAGTGGGTATCTGCCTGGGTGGTGCCACTGGCAAAGAGTCTGGACCATGTTTACTGGAGACAAGATGGGCTGGGATGCCGCTTTGGCTGACTCCATGTTCTACGTCTCAGGAGGGTTAGGCATCCAGTGTCTCAAAGTTTAAAATGTTTTAAGGGCCAAGAGCCCAATCCAGTTCATTAATAAAACACAAACTAAGAGTGTCTAAAACTCTGGATTTAGTCTCCAGTGTCTAAAACAGGCTTTTAAAAATGTAACCTTAGTTAAATTTTAACTTTTGTGGGTAAATGAGATGGCTCTGTGTATAAAGTCACTTGTCACCATAGCAGGTGACCAGAGTTCCATCCCTGGAACCCACGTGGTAAAAGGAGAGAACTTCCCGCATACATGCCCCTACACTAGATAAATAAGTATTTAAAAATTAAATGTTAACATTTAAAGCTTGGGTGTTTCACTACCTAGCTTATAAGTTTTAGACTATAGCTCCAAGCCTTGCCATGCTGACGTGGTCACCTGGTCACCCCTTACTCTCACAGATGTAGACTCTCTGAATTCTCTTTGCCTGCTAACATGCCCTGTACTGAGTGTGAGTTGGTACCCAGCCAACAGCAGCAGGCACTTTCATTGCCAGGTGTCTGGGACACCCAGGGTTCAGGAGGTGCTGGGACAGTATGGTCAGCAAGGAGTGGGGCTAGGGATGGATGCCAGCTAGGAGCTCAGTGTGGGCTCAGCCCCTCAGGGCAAGAGTCATTGACTTTCTCTTCCAAAGGAAACAGTAACTGTAGCTACTCTACACCATACACTTAGGCTTCCCAGCCACACTTGGGAGGAAGAAGGCGAACAGATTCTCTCTTGTGTTTTCTCGCGCCGCGTTTTGTGCAGTACAGACAAAGTGATACACTAAGGGAGCACTCAGGATTCTGCTCATCTGGGATGCAGGTAGCATCTGTTTTCCATGGCTGGTCAAGCTTAGTTGTCTGTTATGAGTGCTTTGTGAATCTGCTTTGGTGTCTGTGTGTGAGCTTTGGGGGCCTCTGAGAGCCTGGCATCTAAGAAGATCTGCTTACGTGGAAAGAGCAAGCACATCCACAAGTTACTCCTGCAGACTCAGCCATTGTATCAGGGACAACTGTAGTGTAAGAAAGGATGACAAACGCTTTGGAAGGTTCCAGAGCACTGAGTGAGCCACCTTGGGACCCTTCCCTGTGTTTCAGACATGAAGAGCTTGACCGTCAAGCCAGGGAGAAGGACACAGTGCTGGCAGCAGTGAAGAGCGCTCATGCAGAGCAGCTGCAGGCACTGGACGCCAGGGTGCTGGAGCTTCAGTTCCGATGTGAAACCTTGGAGGGACAACTGCGCAGGGCTGAGTGGACTCGAGCTGAGGATGCCAAGGAGAGGAATACCCTTACTGACAAGTGAGCTGCTGCCTCTGGCCCGCACAGCCCAACAGCCTCATGTGCCTGTGCCTGAGGCAGACATGGGCCATTTTAGAATGGAATTGTGCAAGCAGTGGGTAGGGGCTTTCTGCCCACCCCAGACCCCCACCGCCATTTATAGTAATGTTTTCTTTTTAATTATATAGTTTTTATATTTACGATTACTTGTGATAAGTATATATAACAAAGTTGACCTGTTATCTTCAGTTTTTGTTTTTCTGAGACAAGGTCTCTTTTGTGCAAACCTGGCCCAGAACTTGCTCTATGACCTTGGATGGCCTTGGATTTATAATCTGTGTGCCTCTACCTCCCAAGTGTTGGGACTGCAAGCATGTGTCACTGTAGCCTCCCCCCTCCCTCACTTATCTTCCTGCCTCAACCTCCTAAGTGCATTTGGGGTTAGGTGTGCAACACCACACCTGGCCAGGCTAGCCACTATATCTTTTAAGTGTAAAGTTCACTGGCATCAGGATATGACAAATGCGATCTCGGCTGTCTGTCTGCAGTTCCTAGTCGTCTCTGGCTGCCACTCCTGTCTTCCAGCAGCCTCCGATCTGTGCTATCTGTGCATCTGCCAACTCTAGGAACAGTACACAAATTGGAATCTTATGGCACTTGCCCTTATATGTCTGGCCTGTCACAGAGAGACTCACTCTCTCAAGGGTCATCCACATTCATAGGATGACATTTTCTTTTAAATTGTGATTGTGTCAAAATACCTCCAGAAGCTATGGAGGCCTTATTAGCCAGCTAGCCTAGCATAGTCAGTGAACCTTAGGTCCCAGTGAGAGGCCTTCTTTCAAGGCAGAAGGTTGCTGAGGGACATCACCCAGGGTACATGCATCCACACGTTTGGATCTGCACATGTCCTCATTCACATGCTTGCATATTCATACACACAAGAATACCATACCTAACACAAGTTAACTATTTTAGTCATTGAGCTATGGAGGGCAGTGGCTTGTTAAATCAAACTTTGTGTCTTTTAAGGATGATATCCCAGCTTGGACAAGCCACAGTCTTATCTGCTCTGTAAACATGGGTGTTTCCCCTCAGCTCTTCAGAGTAATGCTGCTTCAGTGCAGGTGTGCAGGCATCCTTCATTGATGATGCTTTCAGTTCTCTTGTGGACGTGAACAGAGTTGAAAATTCAAGACCATACAGCTCTGGGTTTAACTGGTGTGCATTTGTTTGTTTTTGTCTTGTTTTTGACACAAGGCCTCCCTGTGTAGCCTGAGGTGGCTTGGAAGCCTTAATTCTCCCACCCCAGCCTACCCAGCGCTGGAATTACAGGTGTGCTCCAGGACACTGGCTTCTTCCCAATATTTAATTCAATAGAATTGAATTAAATTCAATTTAATTTAGAGTGTTTGAACAACCTGCTCCACTTGTGCCTCATGTCAGGAACTGTGAGTGCTGGAGAGATGTAATAGCATTGGGCATGCAGCACTGAGCTCCATCCTGGGTGGTGAGGAAACACATAGGGACACGGTGTTCAACATGAACACTGAAGTCAGGCATTTGTTAACATTCCCAGGCTTAGCAACTGGTTATGTCTTTGGGATGGGGCTATATATATATATATATATATTTATATATATATATATATACTACTATGGGAAGAAGTAGTTCTCAGACCTGTGAAGTATCAAGAAATTAAAGCTTATACTACATGGGCTAGAGGGATAACTCAGTGCTTAAGAGTGATGGCTGCTCCTACAGGGATCTGAGTACAGTCCTCGGAACCCACATGCAGACAAAATACCCACAAACATAAAATAAAAATAAAACTAACAATTAAACTTTAAGAAGCTTGGTGCATGCTACTTTGTGAAGTCTAGTGTGCTCTTGCTTATTCTGTAAGAAACCAAGCAATTCACCTTAGTGAGCAATAATGCCCCAGCTGGGCTATGGCTACCTTGAGAGGAATGCTACCTCACTGCTATTCAGTTTCCACTCTGTCAGTATAGTTGCAGTGGTAGGGCCCTACAGAACCCTACAGTACCTGCCTCTTCTTGAAGCCTTAAACTAAATGACTTTGTGTTTTGAGGGTGTCTCATTCTATATAGCCCTGGCTAGTTTGGAACTCATAATCCTCCTACATTAGCCGCCTGGAATTATAATGCACCACACCCAGTTTTAACTAATTTTTAGTTTCTGTCTCTAAATATTTTTTGCTTCTTAAGGGTTATTACTACACAGACAGGGCATTTCTCTGACAGTGGAAAACAGGGCAGGATGATACACATCTGTAATCTCAGAACTCTGAAGGTGAGGCCAGCCTAGGCTATAAGTTGAAACCCTATCTCAAGAGAACATGTTCAGAAATCCCAAACTTTGCCAGGTGATGGTGGCTCACGCCTTTAATCCTAGCACTTGGGAGGCAGAGGCAGGTGGATTTCTGAGTTCGAGGCCAACCTGGTCTACAGAGTGAGTTCCAGGAAGCCAAGGCTACACAGAGAAACCCTGTCTCGAAACAAAACAGAACAAAAAACAAACAAACAAAAAAGAAATACCAAACTTGAACCTCTCTTCTTACTTGTGGGGAGTTCGGTGACCAATCTACCCCTGCCCAGCATGTACTGGCATTCTGTGACAACCTCAGTGCGGCTTGCCCTCTCGGTTGGTTTGCACTGGAACTTCAGGGCACACATGTAGGATTAAGATTAAAAACACAGGTTTGGTAGTGGCATGCCTGCTTCACTTGGAGCTATCAGGGTTTACTGGTCTTCAGAGTAATACTGTGGTAGCCATACTGGCAGCTAAGCCAGGCCATGTGTTGGGGAGGGGAGGTAGAAAGCGAAGGAGGCCACAGTGGACACGGGTCACTGGACCAGGTGTTTCTGTGCTGACCCTGGGAATGTTGGCCAGCCTGGAAGCAGCCTGGGGAGAAGTGTTGCTGAGGGCATTTCTAGGACCATTTCCTCAGTACCAGATACTGGCGCAGAAGGCAGAGTTGGGCAGGCTTGCCCAAAGTGACTAAAAATTGATGTCTTCCATATACCTGTTTTCAGCATTCCCAAAACATGTAGAGAGTTGGCACAGTGGCCTTTTTCATGCTGTACAAGGCCAGGTTTGAAACTCAACACCTGGCTGTAGATCCAGGGCAGCTATTCACCTTCCACTTGTCATGCCCACATTGGACAGCTCATCAACACAGAGCCCCAGAAGGTCTGCTCCCAGGGATGTGATCACTGGTGCACCGTGTGACAAAAGCAGATTGTTCCTATGAGCAGGGATGGTCTTGCTTAGATTGCCTCCCCTGAAAGTGTCACTTGATGTTTGTTTTTTGGGAAAGCTTGTCGGGTTTGGGCAGTTCGTCCAGCAGCGCTTGACTGCCAAGCTAATATGTGGACTCTAGAGTCTTCTTGCACTTTTAACTGAAGTCTGTTAGGTGCTAGGCTGGGCACAGTGGAAGATGAAAAGCTGACTCACCGCCAGTACTTCCTCAATCCCACAGTCCCACAAGCTATGTGTACTTTCCACCTTGTGTAATTTGGCCCTTTATAGTCAATTAGTTAACATTTTCATGGCTGGCTGCTAGACATTTCTTCCTGAGTAGAACCATGGTCTTAAATTAGGCAATGCCTTCTAATGTGGCTTTTTGATGAGGGCTTGGCAACTGTGTGTGCACTCCTCTGCGTCTGTATAGGAGCATGAGAGAGGACAAGAACCTTACTGCACTCCCACACTTCTTCCTGTGTAGATTTCGTGAGGATGCGGCCGCTCTGAAAGCTGCCTGGGACGCCCAGATCGCTCAGATGTCCAGGGAGGCTGTCTCCAAAGACCTTCAGGTTCAGATGCTACAGGAAGAAGAGATGAAGCTCAAGGCACAGGTGGCCAGGTTCCAACAAGACATAGACAGGTACTATCGCTGCCTGTGCTGAGTGTTTCCTGCAGACAAGGACCATTATAGGTCCTCAAGATTGAAACCACATCAAACAAACTTGACCCTGCATTCCCTGGGAAAGGAATGGTCAATGGGATGAAATCATGGTGGTGGGGGTAGGGACTGCAAACATCCAAGCCCAGAGACTTTAGGATGAGGAGTCTCAGTCTTCAAGGAGAGCAGCCAAGGGCTGGTGTGGTGGTGAGCAATGGCTGCCTTCCTCTGCCATCAGCTTGCAGAGGCAGACAGATTACCATGATTTCAAGGCCGACCTGATCCACATAACACTGCAGGACATCCAGGGCTACATAGAGAGACCCTATCTCAAGGAAGAGAAAAAAAAAGAAAGAAACAAACAAACCCACCATGCTCATTGTATTAACTTTGCTTGAGTGAAAGTAAGGGCCTGTTTCTACAGAGTCATCAAGTCAATCAGATATAACCTGGACATACACATCTACACTCCACCACTCTATCTAATCCAGCCCCCTTGGGTCTGTGGCCAGCCCTGACACCCCAACCCCATCTACTACCTGCCCTGGGCAAGGGCCTTCATGGACTGGGCTTCTGAATGACAGCCATAATGTAGCTTTTGACTGTGGCTTCTTTGGATTTTTCACTGCCTTTTGTTTTTAGGTTTTCCTCTGATATTTTTTTCTGTACATTTTGGTACGTTGAGTTCCTCTGTTCACTTCATCTATTGTTGATCCTGTCCCTGGTTCCTGTAACCTTACTGCCTGTGAGTGGATAGCAAAGGCCTTTCACTCACAACACTGGTCATTTGATGGCCTCCCCTTTACCCGAGACTAGCCTCACTGGAGTCTTATCAGTTCTGTCAATTTTGCTGATCTTTGTGAAGAACCAGCTTTGGATTTGATTTTCTCCATTGTTGTTATTGTGGTGGTGGTGGTTGTTCTATTTCCTTTGGCTTTGGTTTGGTGTTCTGAACAATCCTGATATCAGAGCCAAGTTGATTAACCCTGAAACAGCCTTCCTTCTATCAGATGTAACTAGTGTTGGAAGTTTCCTTCCCAGCACAGCTTAGCTACATCTGACAAGTTCTGATGTTATTCAGCTAAAATGCTGTCTCCTTGCGTACTCTCCCATCAGTTGATAACTTAGGACCACATTGCCTAATCTCTGATTTTAGCTTCAGGCACTATTTGTCAGTGATTCTGACCTAATTCTGCTGTGCATGCAGAATACACCTTGCATGATTGATTTCCTCTGCAATCTGTTTCACGACTTTGGAATGTGTTCTGCCCCAATACCTGGCTAAGCAGACTTAAAGATAAAATATACCCTTGTTGTGGTCTGGGTTCTAAAAATGTCACATGGACCACACTGGTAGATAACGCATGTTATCTACCATGTCCTTGCAATCTTATTGATTCTATCAATTAAAAAGAAAAGTGTGGAGACCTCCAACTGTGCTTGGGAATGTTTCCCTCTCAACTTTGTCTTTAAAGATGATGTGAAGTTTTCGTCAAGCACACCTGTGTTAGGGTTGTACTGGTTTCTTACTACTATGGCCTTTGTACAACTATAAACAGGCGGCCTGTTTGACCCCTCTGTCCACAGACTACTGTCTGGCCTGGGCCCTTCGCCCCTCCTGCTTTTCAGCCTTTGTGTCCCCAGGGCATATGTTCAAGTCTTGCCTCTTAGCACTCTGTTCAGAGGATTTACACAACAGTCCTAGTTTAGGTTTGATAGCTTAGATCCCTCCTCTGTCTACATACTGTTTTTCTCTGCCGAGTGTGGCTACCTCCCTCCAGCACTGTTTTCTCCAGTGTTTCTTGGATTTTGGTATCTGCCCTTTATGTTTACCTGTCTACAGTGCTATTGTTTCTCCAGGTCTCTCTTAGGACGGCTTCCCTTCGTATCATGCACACTTCCTTCCTCAGCATGAGCCACGCGTGAGATGTGAAGGTTGGGGCAGAGTATCATGTCAACCCCTCACATATCACCCCACCTTTGCTCTTCATGTTGGAGGGACCTCAGGAAAGTTAACATGGGACATTGGCATGTGTCTGTAGGTACAAGCAGCAGCTGTCCCTGGCAGTGGAAAGGGAACAGAGCCTGGAGCGTGAACAGGTACAGCTAGGCCTCGACTGGCAGCGTCGCTGCAATGATGTTGAACGAGACCAGATCCAGAGATCAGAGACTTTGATCCAAGGGCTGAGCAAGGCCAGAGATCAGGTGTGTTGGGTACTCTGGGTGTGGAGTATATAAACAGTACTGGACAGGATGGGTTTGGCCCTTGCCATATTATTTTTTAACTCAGAAAACTCCAAACTCAAATACCAGTTAATTTATAGCATGAGTCATGGTCATGCTAATGTAGTAGTGCAGCCCTGACAGCCCAGCTGCTCAGGAGAAGGAGGTAAGAGATCTCAAGGCCAAGGCCAGTCTAAATAAAAATAAGTCTCTGCCTTACCACCAAACATGTTTAGGGGCTGTTTCTGGTTCTGGGAGTGGTGAGATAGTTCATACCCACTGAGATGGCCCTGCCCAGCCCCCCACCAGTGGAGGGTGGCCCTAGCATTCTGAGTGCTACATATACATTGGCTCTTGTGTCTGTTCACTTGCTCCTGTTGTCTGCTTTTTAAGCAGAAGGGAGCCTGGTCCCTGAAGACCAGCATTGCCCACAGATGGATATTTTCACAGGTTGCTGCTAAGCTCCAGGAGACAGAGAGGGCACTGCATAAGCAGGAGGCCCTGCTGAAGGCTGTGTCGCTGGAGCGAGACCAGGCTATGGAAACTTTACGGACACATGGGCTCCTCCCTGGACAGGAGGCACAGGTGAGCCCCCTACTGACTTGAAGAGCCTTTACTCCACACTTCAGTGTCCAGTTCATCGGCCCAGGCTTTGTTAGTCCAGCCCCTCTCAATGACATTTGCTCCAACAAGGGCAAGTCCAAACTTCACAGTATTGACATGGACATGCAGTATATAGTCTTCTTGATTCTTTAGCATTTGAAGCTCTAAAACCGAAAATCCAGAGCATACATGACATGCCCAGCACTGAAGAAAGGCTCGGGCTCTGCCCTGTACTACTCTAGGTGATATTACTTTGATATTACTCTAGGTGGCAATATCAAATCACTATTGAGTCTTTCAGGCCAGTCATTCATTGTTATGTACTTACTTACTGGCTGTGTCACCACCTCCCTAGACCATAAAAATTTGCCAACTTAGTCTCCTAGATATTATTTATTATTATGCATTATTATTGTTGGGGGGAGGTTATACATGCCACAGAACACATGGAAGGTCAGAGCATAGCTCTGTGGAGTTGGTTCTCTCCTTCCACCTTTATGTGGGTTTCAGGGAAGTAACTCAGATTGCCAGGCTTGCTCAGCAAGTGTCTCAGCTATCAAGACAGTCCCAGATCACAGCCTTGTAGAGATGGGTACTGCTGCCATGGAGACTAGCGTGCCTGAGCTGTTACAGTTGTTAGCAGAACTGATTCCTAGGCAGAGGGGCTCAAGGTGGGAGCCAGAGGACCTAGAGACAGCCCTAGACTGGGAGAGCCAGAGGACCTAGAGACAGCCTTACACTGGGAGAGCCAGAGGACCTAGAGACAGCCTTACACTGGGAGAGGCTAGAATAGCTATTATCCTAAGCTTGCAAATATTTTGGCTCTTTTTATTTCTGGGTTTTGGTTTTGGTTTGGTTTAGTTTTTGATGAGGTAAACTTACTTCCCAGAGTGATAATATGAAGGCCCTAGCATCCTGAACAGTGAGTCTGATGGGCAAATGTACCACATACACTTCCAGAAAGCATTTCTTCACCCTGTGCAGATCCCTCTACCCTTCCCTTGCTCCCATCTTCCTACCCAAGGCAGTCACGTTCTGATTTCTCTCCTCATTGATTTTTTCCTCTGCTTGTGGCTTTTGTCACCTTGCATGGAGGACTAGTTGGGGAGGATTCCCTCTACTGCATGTTGTGGATCCTGGCTATGGTAAAGAATATTTCAAGAATCAGGTATGCTTGTGCCTCTCTTTAATCCCAGCAGATCTCTGAGTTTGGGACCAGCTTGGTCTACATAGTGAGTTCCAGGCCAGCCAGAGTTACACATTAAAACCCTGTCTTAAGCCATAATTAAACCCACACCAAAAATAAGAATATTCGAAGGGATGGGGAGATGGCTCAATGCGTAAAGTCCTTGCTGTACAATTATAAGGACCTGATGTTGCCTCTTTTTTTTTTTTTTAATTTTTTTTTTTTTTTTGGTTTTTCAAGACAGGGTTTCTTTGTGTAACCCTGGCTGTCCTGGAACTCACTCTGTAGACCAGGCTAGCCTTGAACTCAGAAATCTGCCTGCCTCTCTGATGTTGCCTCTTGATGCCATACAGTGACACACGGACAAATCGATACTCACATGGCACACACCAGCACACACACACACACACACACACACACATACACACAATTTAAGATTTAGGCAGGTGGCTGGACAGTGATGGTGCACACCTTTAATCCCAGCACTTCGGAGGCAGAGGCAGGCAGATTTCTGAGTTCGAGGCCAGCCTGGTCTATAAAATGAGTTTCAGGAAAACCAGGGCTATACAGAGAAACCCTGTCTTAAAAAAACAAAAAAAATTTTAGGCAGGTGTAGTGGCACACACTTGTAATTTCAGTACTCAGGCAACCGAGGGAAGAAAATCGTGAGTTCAAAGCTAGTCTGGACTACATAAGGTTCTCTATTAAAAACAAACTGAGGGGGCTGGAGAGATGGCTTAGTGGTTAAGAGCACTGACAGCTCTTCCAGAGGTCCTGAGTTCAATTCCCAGCAATCATATGGTGGCTTACAACCATCTGAATGAGATCTGATGCCTTCTTCTGGTGTGTCTGAAGACAGCTACAATGTACCCACATAAATGAGAAAATAAATCTTAAAAAAATAAATAAATAAAAATAAAAACAAACTGAAGAATGTTAAATAGGCAAGGCTATAGAGATGGAGTGCTTTCTTGCATGACCAAAGGCCTAGACTTGAGCCCCAACATCACAAATAAATGAAAGTGATCCATCACTGCACACAGTCATCCTCACTGTCCTGTGAGGCATACAGAGCCCAGAAGCAATTTGTGCCCTGTATTGAACATGAGCACATGAAGTCATGGTCTATCTATGAAGACCCCATCTTAGCTTCGTGGGAATTGTCCAGCCACAGGGGACTGGCTGTTTGTGTGTACTCTTGACTGGGAGCTATAGCCATATGAAGGCAGGCATATGAGTACTGGTGGCAGCCTCTTGGCCACTGAGTATTAAGGGGCAGGAAGGCTTGAGAGGAAAGAGTTAACACAGGCTCTAGGGTGAAGCTGGAACACTGGCATCTCAGCATCACATCATCACTAACCAGGAACTCATGCTTTGCTTTGCTCTTTGGTTCTTTTTGAGGTTGTTTGGGTATTTGTTTGTTTGTTTTGTTTTGTTTTTGTTTGTTTTTTGAGACAGAGACTCACTATGTAGCTTTATCTGTCCTGCAACTCACTGAATAGGACACTGAACTTTTTTTTTCTCAAGATTTCTGTGTAGCCCTGGCTATCCTGGAATTCAATCTGTAGATCAGGCTGGCCTTAAACTCACAGAGATCTGCCTGCTTCTGCCTCCTAAGTGCTGGGATTAAAAGAATTCACCACCACTGTGTTAAACTCTTGAGGATTTGAACTCCCAGAGGTCTGCTTGCCTCTGCCTCTCAAGTGCTGGGGCAGCATGTACCACCATAGCTGCCTTGCCTTTATTTTAAAAATATAAGATAGTGCTTCCTCTTTTATTGATCTCATCAGATTGTAGTGTCAGTTTTGAAATATTGAGTATACTGTCAAATATCCAGAGTCATATTTCAGGATGCAGTCATGGGGCCAGGAACCTGGAGGCAGGAGCTGATGCAGAGACCATGAAGGGGTGCTGCTTACTGGCTTGCTCAGCCTGCTTTCTCATAGAACCCAAGACCACAGGCATGGCTGTGCTTTCTCCCATCAATCACTAATGAAGAGAATGCCCTACAGGTTTGTCTACAGCCTGATCTTATGGGGGCATTTTCTTAATTGAGGTTCCCTTCTCTCAGATGACTATAGCTTGTATCACATTGACATAAAACTATCCAGCACATGGTCTTTATGAAAGGTCACTCACCAGTTCTCTGGAGTAACAATACTGATTTTCTTTTGGGGCCCTTCCTGAGGGATGCCTGCCTCAGATTTGTCTGTCTCCTACCAAGCTGTCCTTCTGTTAAAGGCCAAGTTCCCAGATCATAGAGTAGGCACAGGGGACGATAGTGTCCACACTGGAAGTGACTCCCCAGGATGGCCCTGGTGCTGGCAGCTGGCAGCTGGTGCTTGCCTGTGCCATGCTGTGGGATACAGAATCTGACCAGCAGACTGCCGAGAGAACACACTTCTCCTCTGAGTTCTCACACTTTGCACTTCCCAAACTTGGCCCATGGCAGAACAGTTGGTTGAAGATACTCCTGACCCCTCCTGGGGCCTCTGAGGAGAGCTGCCTCAGGGGTGGAGCACTGAGGACACCTGAGCAGCTGTGCTCACATTTCTGCCACAAGAATCAGAGGCTGATGAGGGGGTAAATGACCTTTGGGACACACGGACCTCTTACCCCACAGGCTTTCGTGAGGTCATATATGAAGTGTTCCCCAATCTGAGCACAGGAAAAACTATAGACAGATGATAGAAGAAAAAGTACTTATTTTCATCAATGGTCCCTTACTGGAAGCTTTCTTGAACTTTTCCCCTAGGCTGGCAATCAAAAGAATACATTTGTCTCCAAGTACCAGCTAAGCAGGTCAGCAAGGCCTATCAGTTAGCTGGTTTTTGTTAAGTAAACAATGCACTTCAGTAGTGTGCTCTATAGTCAGGAACAGCCCATGCCTACCCACCTCCTCAAGTGTACCCTTGATCTTGGACACAGTATCTGGCTGTGTCCCAACAACCAAAGCAGCCAGTACAGTTCCCAGAATCTGCCTGCAGACGCAAGCCTAGGTAGAGCTCTGGAATAGAGTGATGGGCCCGGGCTCAGGAGGGAGAAGCCCTCACCAGCTCCTCACTCATAGCATTACAGAAAACTTTGAACTGAATGGTGAGGGTTGCCTAACCTGCCCTACTGGTGAGCCACAGAAGTCAACAAAGGAAATGTTGCTTGAGTGCTATTGGGTGGGAGCCTCCTGCAAACCCCACTAGGAGCACCTAGGGACTATCTCTGCATAGCCAGGAGCCTGTGCTGTGCCAAAGACTGACACCAAATTGACCACAGGCTTCCTCAGCACACAGGATTGGCTGTGTGTCACATCCATTTTAGAGGCTCCCATCTGGCACATGTGATGTGGGAACATTACTCATAGTCTAGGGCAGATCAGAAGGGTAGCCCCTTGTGCTTCAGAGTTGTCACCTTGGGGATCCCAAGGGGGAGATGTACCTAGCCTGAGACCAGAAGAGGCTTTTAGCCAGCTTGGTGTCACAGATGTGAGATAGCACAGGGATGGCCGGGCTTCCCTGTGCTTCACAGAGGGTCTCCCCAGGTTTCCTGGCCTGGCTGCTGCTGTGCTGTCCATTGCCAGAGAGGGTGAATCAGCCAGTCATAATAAAGAAGAGGCTGGATGTTGCAGAAAACTGAGGTGGCCCTTCCTGTCCAGGGGGTAAGAGCTGAGGTGAGCTCAGATTGGGCTAGAAGGTTAGTAACCACAGGCTGCACATTCAGTCAGCCTGGCTAAAGAAGAGCATTGGCAAGCTGGGGCTCAGGTTAAGTGAAGTGAGAATTTTGTTCTAGGAGTAAAAAAAAAATTTACAGCAACTTAAAAAGCTCTGGTTGGGCTAGTGAGATGGCTCAGTGGGTAAGGGTGCTTGCTGCTAAACCTGAAGACCTGAGTTTGATCCCCAGGACCCATTGTGGAAGGAGAGGACAAAGTTGTCTTCTGACTTCCATATGCAGGCTGTGGCATGTACATATACACACAAACACACATGGAGAGAATGTAATTTTCGAAGGTGGGATGGGGTGGTTGTAGTTAGTGCTGTAGTGAGAGGATCTTTGAGATCATGCAGACCTAGAACAGACCCAGCTTAACTCCTCTCAGCCTCAGGTAGGCTGCACCTGTCAGTGGAGGGAGGGAGGTGCTCCCTAACACACTTCTGCCTGAAATCCACACTCCTGGGAAGTAGGTAGATAGGCAGTGGATGGAGTGGCCTGAACGTGTTGGGGGAGGGGGCATAAATGGAGGGGGCAGGGCTGTGTCTGAGAGGCTGAGAGCATTTAACTAGGAAGTTTGTCTTTTCCTTTAATTCTACCATAAATATTTGTACCCCATAGAGATCCTTTAGAGACATAGTCTGAATGCCACATCACATGCCATGCTTTGATGTGCTGCATCGTGTTCTCACCAGGTTGTTAGATTGTTCACAAGCTTGGTTAAAATGGTGTGCTTGGCCGGTTGGAGAGGCTGCTCAGCAGTTAAGAGCACTTCTTGCTCCTGCTGCTTTTGCAGAGGAGTCCCCAGTACCACATGGCTGCTCACAACCATTTGTCATTCCAATTCCTGGTATTCAACACCATCTTCTGGCTTTTGTGGATAGTGCATACACGTGGTGCATATACATATTTGCAGTCAATCTTTTTTTTTTTTTTTTAATGTGGTGTTGGACACATTTGTGTCTCTTCCTCAGAAGATTGGCTCTGTTCTCCTGTTCTGGGTCTTCTTGACTTATGACCAGAGAAGCTGGTAACAGAGCCTCAGTTTGCACTGAGGAGCACTTGAAACACCTCTGGGCATGCTGAGTTGCTTTATTTCCTTTTCACTCTGAGTGTTAGTTTACCCTGCGCCTCACGCTGTCCCAGACCTAGGGGCTCTGCTCACCCAACCTGTTTAGATGCTTTCTGTTGCAATTGTAGTTCCTGCTCCTCTCTCTGTTTTCAGCTGTGTTCAACCCAGTGAATTGTCTTACTGTTCTAAAACTTCATAGAAGCCATAAAGCCAGGGCTGGAGAGATGGCCCAGCAGTTAAGAGCACTCGCTGTTCTTCAAGAGGACCTAGGTTCAATTCCTAGCATCTACATAGCAGCTCATAGCTATCTGTAACTTCAGTTCCAGTGGATCCAACAACCTCACATAGACATACATCTAGGCAAAACACCAATGCACAAAAAATAAAAATAAATAAATATTGGCCATGCAGTGGTAGCACACACCTTTAATCCCAACACTTGGGAGACAGAATCAGATGGATCTCTGGGCTCAAGGCCAGCCTGGTCTACAGATCTAGTTCCAGGACAACCAGGGATACACAGAGAAAACCTTGTCTAAAAACAAACAAACAAACAATAAATAAATAAACAAAATCAGTCAATCAGTCTTTTTTAAAAATTAAAAATTTTCATAAAGCCTTTGGTACAGTAAACATAGGCATGTGACTGAACTGTCACCCCTCCAGAGCTCCCCTGACACTCTTCCTCCTTCCTAGCTCCGTGACCCTTGACTGTGTCTGAGAATCCAACTACTGAGTGGCCCTCAAGGCATACAGAGGAGTCAGGAGGATCATTGTTGTAGGAACTTTGGGGAAGCAAACAAGCTTCTACATCCTCCACATAGTCCTTGATGGCAAACCAAAGTATGATTCTTCCAAATCCAAGAACTTATTGGGCTTTCTCAGAGGTCATGCCCGAGTGGCTACCTACAAGCACGTGGGGAACTACAGAGCAATCACACCACCAGTTTAGCCCCAGTGTGGATGATGACTTTGCCACAGCTGTATAGCTAGACCCTCTTGCCTTCAGTAAACCTCCCACAGTCTATATACACCCTGATTCATCTCTAGACCATGAGGGTGTGTATAGTTAGGACAAGACTGCATACTACTGGGTGCAAGGAGGAAGGGGCCAGAATATGAAGTGAGGGCCTTCATTCCCAACTGTGAGGAAGTGTCATCAGTCAACAAGTCCAATCCTGGGGGTCTCTTTCAAATAATCAGCTTTTCTGATAAAGATGTGGCTATTACAGTTGGAAGATAGTTTCCTACAATACACTGCCGTTCTGGAGGACAGGGTATGGCTCCAAGGTGAGCTAGAGCAAAGGACCTCTCCTTTTGTGTCCCTGAGTATTCTCCCTTGCTGTGTGTGGTTGGCAGGTACCTCTTCAGCAACATAAAGGAGAGATAAGGACAGATTCTCCATCTCCTGAGATCCAGAGGCTACAGGAACAGAATGCAGGTCTGCGGAACGCTGTTTCACAGATGAGGAGAGAGATGGAAATGCTGAGTGGTCATCTTCCCTCTGCCCAGCCAGAAGAGTGTTCAAATGCAAACCCTGATCCCAAGGCTGGAGGAGACTCAGCCCCTCCAGGTGAACAGGAAGAGATAGAGGCAAAGAGGAGGAAATGGTGGGGACATGGGAACTGGACAGAAAAGGGAAAGTACCCCTAGATAGCCTTCTTATTCTAGTCGTAATAAATTACCAGAGTACAGTAGTTGTTTGTTCTCCAAGAGAGAAACTTAAGTTTTGTATTTAACAATGTTTCTTTGGCGACATGGGGGAAAGTGCAAGGTGTACATTTGATACTCCTGGCAGACAGGTAGACTAGGCAGGATGTGGTAGTGCCAGCACGGTTGCCAGGCAGGCCTTCCTCAGGAGGAGTATCCTATGGTAGATGTGAGTTGGCAGCCCCACCTATGTCTTGTTCTTAGCAGGCACCATGACTGCTTCAGGGACAAGTCTCTGATACTGGAATTATTCCCTCCATTCAGAAAGCCAATGGGAGTGAGGCAAGCATGGGAGTGAGGCAGGCAGATCCTCACTCCTGGTTCCAAAGCCTTTGTCGAGGACATGGAGGCTAAGCTGAGAAGTGAACATTGGTCCAGAGAATCTGGAGGCAGGGGAGAGCTTGCAAGCCTTGCAGCTTTGGCAGTAAGACAGTGGTGTAAGTGTGCCAGTGAGTGTGTGTAATGTTGTTCCCTGGTGTTTTGGCAGATTATGTTCTAGCCCTTGAAGCAGAAATACAAAACCTAAAGAATAAACTCAAGGCATTGGAAGAACAGCTACAAAGCACGGAAGAGCCAGAGAAGACACCCGTGGCCACTGCTGATCCACACCATGGTGCCCACAGCTCTGCAGAAGCAGCTGGTGAGAGCCCCTTGCTGCCTGAACCTGATTCTCTGTCCCAAATTTGACTGTGTGAAAATTAAGATGTATGTTCGGTGGTGGCACACGCCTTTAATCCCAGCACTTCGGAGGTAGAGGCAGGCAAATCTCTGAATTTGAAACCAGCCTGGTCTACAGGGTGTGAGTTCCAGGACAGCCAGGGCTACACAGAGAAACCCTGTCTCCAAAAAGAGAGAAAGAAAGAAAGAAAGAAAGAAAGAAAGAAAGAAAGAAAGAAAGAAAGAGAAAGAAAGAAAGAGAAAAAGAAAAGAAAGAAAGAAAGAAAGAAAGAAAGAAAGAAAGAAAGAAAGAAAGAAGGAAGGAAGGGAAGAGGGAAAATTTACAAATTAGTAAAAATTAAACAGTGTTTAAGAATAAAGAAAACTGAGATAAAGATAAATTCCCTAAGGCGAGTCTTCCAAATGCATGCATAGCTACAGTCTTTACTACCATCAGACACCCTATCTCCAGAGCAGGCGCTCCCTGGAAGTCCCTAGTTGCCGCAGACTGGGATTTCTTACGGGGTCCCTTGTTCAGCGGGACGAGGAGTTCTGGCCAGATGGGCACGGGATTCGGCTTTTGACAAACAGACTACACACAAGTGGTGTAAGGTCTGAGTGTATTTCTTTAAAAATGACATGAGGCTTTTACAATCATTGTAAAAGAGAAATGAAAAATCTGGCAGCTCAACAGTTGAGGTACCTCTGAGGCTATCTGAAACATACTGGGTCTAAAGCAGCAGCTATCTCCTCTGAACTGGTGCTGCATCCCCCAGGCCCAAGTGCTCTGGGCCCGGGGTACTGCGAGAGATACATGAATCTGAGTCCTAGCCCATCTAATTTCTAGTGCTAGTCCTGCATGAGAGTCCAAGTCCTTCTTCCCCCAGTCCTAGTGCTAGACTGAAGTCACGTAGGCAAGCCGACCCCAACACCCAGGTCGGCAGGGTCTGGTAGCTAGGTACGTAACTGGAGGAAGAGGGGTGGAGCCCTCCCTGTTGAGGTATTCTTATGCTAATTCTCTGGTTCTTGCTGGAGGCAGGCAGAGGGGAATCCTGACCTAACACTTTCAGCTAATGTCTTAGAGTGAGAGAAACCTTTCAATTACTCTCTAGTACGTAAAGCATTAAACTAGGATAGTTGGAAACATTGTGTCGGCCAGGAGACAATGTCCAATCTTAACCATTTACAAATCATTACTTGGGGTAGCTTTATGCCTAATTATGAGGGCGTGTTGACGATTGGAGAGACTAATCTGAAACACGTCTGAGTTAGGGGATACCAGCGACTAGTCTGAAATCCAGGAGGCACAGAACTCCTTTTGGATTCTTATTGCCTCTTATCCTTTATCAGGATTTTATCCCCGATATTTTGGATGTGACTGGAGTAGACGAGTGTGCATAGCACCTAGTGTTAGGCAGGAGTTCTATTTTCTCATGTATGTGGAATTATGTGGCACATGAGCATTTGTCTGGTGTCTTTTGGCCTAAATTGTGTTTTAGTGGACAATACCAGACTTTACAGTGCTTGTCCATCAGACTGACTATCCATCTGTCATCATGCTCTGCCCATGAGCAGTTTTTCAGGACAGCTCCACAGCGTGCACAATCTATCTTCCTGGTTAGCTGTCCCACAGTCTATGTGGCGCAGCCTGTTACAGTGTGAATTTGCAGTCTGTATGGGCATGAACCTTTTTTCCTGGGCTTTTGGAATCCTCATCTGCCCTGGCTGTCACAGTGAGTGTATTAGTTATGTTTCTGAGGTAGTGATAAAACACCACGAATTAGACATCTTATAGAAGAAAACACTTATTTTGGTTTACAGTTGCAGAGGGTTAGAGTCTATAAAGACAAGGTGGAGGCAACAGACAGGTATGGCAACTGGGAAAGGATGGCTAGAGCCACAGCACAAAGCAGATAGAAGTATGGAGTTTTTAACCTTCAGTGACACATTTCCTCCATCAAGGCCACATCTCCTAAACCTTCCTAAACACTGTCACCAAGTGCCCAAGCACCTGAGCCTGTGAGGGACAGTGTCATTCAAACCAGGACAGTGAAATTCTGCAGCCTGGCCAGGCACCTGTGCTGGTGGCCACTTGTGACCTCTGAGAGATCCTGGAGTTCTGAGCAGCACTCCCACTGCCAAGTCCCAGGCATGTGTTGTCCCTAGGTCCCTCAGGGCTCTCCACAAATGTCTACCCACCAGCCCTTCCCAGCAGTGTGCTGTCTTTGGAGCAGAGCTGAGGCAAGCAGTGGGGCAGGAACAGAGAGGACAGACATCTTTCCTAGAACAGGCTTGCCCTGGGCCTTCTTTCCATTCTTTACAAGGAAGTAGAGAATATCTGAGGTACTGTGTATATCCCTAGTACCCGAGGGAAGGACAGGAGGTCACATCCCTGACCAAGGGGCTGTCTGTCTTTCACCTTGCAGAGACATCTGTGTGCCAGGTTGTGATTAGTGAACAAAGCAGGGTGGAACACACTGTCCTATCAGGCCACCATTCCCTGGGAAGGAGCCCGGGCACTGTGGCACACGCTTCCTTATGGGCTGCCACACCTGTCTTGCAAATTTTCCTTTTTTGTAATGTTCTAGTCAGAGGTTGGAACCAGGGTTACTCTGGCCTTAGAGATAGATATGCATGGTCAGACACATTTTTCTTAAATGATTTATTGAATTTAACTTTCAAATCACCAGGACCTAGAGTTTTTCTTGTGGGAAGATTTGAAACTTAAGTTTGTATTTGTAGTTAAGGGACTGTTCATATTTTGTTGCTTTTCTTTTTTTTTCTGAGACTCATTCTGTAGAGCAGGCTGGCCTCAAAGTCACAGAGATCTCCCTGCCTCTGCCTCCTGAGTGCTCGGGTTAAAGGTGTACACCAGCACTGCCATATTTTCTTTTTATATATTTTGTATTACATTATACTAAGAAATTATCCATTTTATCAAGTTTTTAAAGTTCTAGGATGAAGTCTCTTATCCTATCTGTTTTGTTCATTTACTTCTTTGAGACAATAATCCTCCTGCCTCCACTTCTGAGTAGCTGAGACTGCAGCTGTATTGCTGTACTGTCTATCCTGAGTCTTAAATGTCCATAGACATTTCCCCACACATTGTATTGGACATTTGCTTCTGCTCTCTAATGTTCTTTCTTGGCATTGTCCCTGGGAGTATGTAGTTATTTATTTCTTTACTCATTGCTTTACAAAAGGTTAGCCGTTGGGATTGCTGGCATTAAGAGTCTATGTTACTTTCTATTTCCTCAGTAGTTAATGTTAATTTTATTCTGTTAACTTCCTTTTAGATTATTTGTTTTTCATGGGTTAATCTTTTGTTTCTGTGTTTGTTTTTTTAGTTTGTTTGTTTTTGGTTTTGGTTTACTTTTGGTTTTTCGAGACAGGGTTTCTCTGTGTAGCCCTGGCTGTCCTGGAACTCACTCTGTAG
>NW_022196911.1:117436565-117453544 GCF_008632895.1 Mastomys coucha | reverse complement strand
TGTAGACCAGGCTGGCCTTGAACTCAGAAATCCTCCTGCCTCTACCTCCCAAGTGCTGGGATTAAAGGCATGTGCCACCACTGCCCAGCTCAATCTTTTATTTCTAAGATATGTACCTAATGCTATAAATGTTCTTTTTCTTTTTTTGTGCAGTGCTAAAAATAGAACCTAGAGCCTAGCACACAGTGGCTCTGCTCTCTGCCTCCAATCTCTAGCCATAACCAGTGGTTTTGGATTTGTTTTTTTGGTTTTGTTTTTGTTTTTTATACATATGGGTGTTTTACCTACATATGTCTGTGTACCACGTGTGTGCCTGGTAACTGAGGAGGCCAGGAAAGGATGACAAATCCTCTGAAACTGAAGTCACGGATGGTTGTGAGCTGCCATGTGAGTGCTGGGAACCAAACCCTAGTCCTCTGGAAGAGCAGCTGTGCTCTGAACTCCTGGGGCCTCTCTTTAGTCACGCCCAACCCCACAGCCTGCTTTTCATTTCAAGACATTCTCGCTAAGTACATCAGGCTGGCCTTGAACTCATACTCCAAAGCCTTCTGCCTCTGCCACTCGGCCTAGGTGCTGTGAGTTTCCTTGAAAGCACAGCTTTACATATTTTTTTATTATTATTATTTTACGTGTATGTATTTTACATGTATTATTTTACCATATCCTTACAGTTATTTTCCTTGCAAAATAACTTGGAATATCAAGTATCACTTCTTCTTTGACCCAGGTATTATGTGAGCATTTTTTTTTCTTTCTTTCCAAATAAATGGCCCTGTATTTAAGTGGGAAAATTGTTCAGATCTGACATGGTAAGCCTGGGTTTCATCCTATAGTCCTGCTCTCTCTACATATATATATAAGGTTGTACTAAATATCACGTCTCTAGTCTTTCTAGGGACCCCACCCTTTGATTCAGGCTGGACATATTTACCTTGAGGTCAGTGGGAAAGCCTCAAGAGTCAGCTTCACAGGGAGACTGTTTTTGTTTCTGAGGTTTGAGATGACAGCAACTGTTCTTGCCTACAGACACAACCCTGGCTGACCAGACCTCCATTGCCTTAGCAGTCAGAAAACTTGGGGACAGAGTGCATCTCTTGAACTTGCTGGTGACACAGCTCAAAAAGAAGGTGAGACTCGCCTGGACACTTAAGGTTGTGCAAGCATTCCAGCTGAAGAACCAGTCCAGATGTGGACACAGGTGCAGGCTCTGAGAGGTGCCAGGTGTGACCTCATTGACCTTGGGTGTCTTCCCAACTTCTGTTTTCTTCAGAACAAAGGACTGCACTGTGCAGTAGTTGGTTTATCTTATGTGTGGCTATAGATGATTCACAGGGAAGCCTGATATGGTGGTTAAGTATCTGTTGTCCCAGCACTCAGGAGGTAGAGGCAGAAGGATCAAGGTCATCCATGGTGATAGAGAGAGTTGGAGGCCAGCCTGGGCTACATGAACAAAACAGCAGCAGCAGCAACAATGCATACACATACACACACACAATACACACATACATGTATATATATATGTTATATATATATATTATATATGTATGTATGTCTATACACATAAGTATGTGCATGATGCATGTATATATTTTATATGTACACATATATATGAAGAGAAAGAAGAAAACATATAAGAAGACCAGGTAGAAGAAAGAGAAGACCTTTGACAGAGAGCAAGGTAGACACATAAGATCTATATAAGTGAAGTCACTATGTCTGGCTTCCTTCACTTAACCCAGGAGTTTGTTTTATTTTGTTTTTGAGACAGATGTATGTAGTCCTGGCACTCTCTATATAGACTCAGGCTAGCTTCAAACTCACAGAGATCCTCCTGCCTCTGCATCCAAGTGCTGGAATAGCTCATTAATTTCATTGCTCACATGTGTTACCTCATATGAGTGCTTCCTTCCTGTTTGTAGCCACACAGTACTCTTGTGCAACTTTGTCTATCCATCTACCTATGGATAGACACAGGCTGCCTGTTGTTGGCCATCATGAATAGTGGAAACATCCCTCTACAAGTGTCTCTGTGGAGATGTGTCTTTAGTTTAGGGACTGTGTACCCAGAAGGAGAATTGCTGTGTTAATGTTATGGAGAGTCTGTGTTTACTCTCTGAGGAGCCACAGACTGTTTAGCAGCAGCAGCAGCAGCAGCAGCAGCAGCATTACCTCCCCACTGTCACTGTGTGAGGGTCTTGTTTCCTCCATGTTCTCACTGACAACAGCCCTCTTCTGCTTTTTTGATTCTGGCCATTCTGGTTCATGGCATTTCACTCTGTGACTTCAGTCGACCTGCACTTCCCTGCTGACAAATGATGCTGAGCACCTTCTCCTAAGTATGGCCTCCTGCAGCCTCCTTTGATATATAACTGTTTAGATCCTTTGCTCACTTTCAGCTGGAGTGAATTCTGGATTCAAGATCCTTAGCAGGCACATTGCTTGCTAAATTTTGTATTCTTCATCTTGTCTTAACTCTTAGCCACTGACCATAGCTTACCCACCTTTTCTGTTACTTGAGCCTACGGTGAGTGAGGAGGGCCATACTGTCCTCTCACCATTATATAAATGCTTTTCATGAGGCGATGGGAAGAAGGGGTGATCACACAGAGACAACTGCGGGAGCAGAAGAACTATTTTAATTCCCTTAACCTAGAACGGGTGGCCACCATGTGAGGAAGTGTGCTTCCCATTCTCCTGGTTCCCTTCCTGCCTGGCCCAGGCCACAGTGGAGCCACGTGGATATTGGTGACACTGTGACCCTGGGCCATCATTGTACCCATGGCACTGACTCCCCTTTCTGAACGTCACACATCCACCAGCCACTGCTCCCGTTGTCTATTTTTATTAATAAGGTAGGCTCTCGTGGAACCCAAGCTGACTGAGAATGACCTTGAATTTTTGATCTTTCTGTCTCTACCTCCCAAATGCTGAAATTACAGGTGTGGACCATTACATCCTATTTATGTGATATTGGCAATGAAGCCCAGGGCTTCCTGCATCCTAGGCAAGTGCTCTTTCAGCTCCATATCCCCAACCCATCACTGCCTATGGAGCTTTCCCTCTTGCTCTCTTCCCTCTTAGCTCCTTCTGTACCACTCCCCCTTTTACTCTTTTGAGATGGTATTTTTACAGAACCCTGACTGTCCTGGAACTCACTATGTAGACCAGGCTGTCCTCAAACTCCTAGAGATCTACTTGCCTCTGCCTCTTGAGTGCTGGCATTAAAGGTGTGTGTCACTACATCCAGCCTACCACCTACCCTTTTGATAGAAAACACTTCCTGGTCACCAAGCAATGTTCTAGAGGCAGTTCTGTCTTCCTGGGAACTAGGGCTCAGGAGTGGATTCTAAGCCACTTTCATGCACAAATTCTCCCCAGTGAGCCTGGGCAGAAGTGGAGTACATGGGGCAGGTTTTCAGATCATCATATACAGCAGGAACTGGCCACTTGGCCCTGCTCCACCCCTGCACTTCATGCTCCAGTCCTTTCTAGGACGGTCCCCACTACCTCTTCCTAACAGTAACATTGCCTTCTGAACTGATTGCCTAGCTGCGGCAGAAACCCCCGGAGCTTGACGCTGACCAACATGAGATCCTCAGTGAAGTGGACCAGGTGCACCTGGAGATTTTGGAGCTGCAGAAGCAGGTGGCCGAACTAAGGAAGCATCTCAAGATGATACAGCCCCAAGGAGACCCTTCATCCAGGAAGCAGTTACAGAGAGAGGTGGGTGCTGGACATGTGTGTTTGCCACCATCTTCTTCCACCCTGGCCTGTCAGCTTCCACTGCTGAAGCAAGTGTGTTTGCTGGCACTGCCTCCCTTTTCATCCACTGTTCATCTCTGTGAGCTCGCTCCCACCTCTGGTCCTTTCTTTGACTGCCCATACTATTGCTAGAGTGGAGCTCATGTGCTCTTGGTTGAGAAGCCTTCCTTAGGAAACACATTGCAAGGAAGGCATCTCTCTCCATAGACAGGCCTGGACTGATGGCTAAGAAGGCACTGTGTGACCTGACCTGGCCTGCCTGTGAGAGGAGGAGCCACAGAGCCCTTAACATCTGGTCAGCACTGTGGCCAGGGCTGAGGCCTAATGAACTGAGTATGCACTGAATCCCATAACAGCCTAATCTACAGAAAGGCCCCAGACTTCAGCTGTGAGGCTTGGCCCTTTCTTCAGACATAAGGCCCTATTGGAACCATAGGAAAGGTAACAGTCCTACTTCCTTCTGCTGCTGTGCCCCAAGGCCAAACCCATCCTTCAGTCACCTGGGGTGCTGTGGCCTGATGACCTTCTCCCTCGGCACTGGCCTGCAGTGACAGTGATCACTTATGCTCACTTTTGGCTGCCTGTGCTGACCTCCAGTGACCGCCTGTGGTTGTTGATGTTGACCTATTAGTTACCAGAGGTCATAGGTACTCACCTGAGATATTTAAGACAGTATGTGCTCATATGGCACCATATTACAAGAACAGGAACACAGGCCATGGCCTCTGGCAGAGGCTATGTCTAAGAACAAGCAGGAAGGAAACAGACAGGGATGGGGGCTAAGGGAGCCTGAGGCTCCAGCAAAAGACTGAACTGGCCAATACTGAAGTACCAGGCAGTACTCATCCCTAAGGGATCCTGTACATGGACCTCCCTGGGCTCTCAGACCTCCCCACAATCCAGCAGTCCAGGGGAAGTGGGCAGATCAGCACCTTATACACTGGATTTTAAATAGTGGTAGACTAGGTTGAAGCAGGAGGTGTAGGCCTCAACAGTCACATTTATTGGGTCACATAGTAAAAATAATTTTTAAAAAGTTATTGGTTACCCTAGTTCCTGTTGGGTCTTAGGAGCTATGATTTTGGCACACTGTGAGGTCATTCTCTGAATAAAGCTCCAGAAACAGAGTGTCCAGCCTTTCTGCTGGCCAAGGCCCCCAGGGTGACACCCACTGCTCATCAGCATATCCAATTGGACCAAGTGGTAGATGCCCAGGAAAGGGGAGACCTGGAAATCAGTGCTTCCAAGGGGCATGGTCAGTGACTTCAGCTGTCCGAAATGGATGAGACATTCCTGCCTGTTTCTCACTGTCCTGAGGGCCTTGCAGCCACCAGCACCGTGTCCAGAGGTTATTCCAGAGTGTCTTGCTCCATTTCCAGCATCAGCACTCCTTGAACAATGCCAGTTCCAAGTGGATATATTAGGACGGTGGAGATGCCATCCAGGAAGGGCTCCAGCTGGCCACCTCCACCAGGAAAGACTACACTCTACCAAGTTCATAGGAAATCCTGAGTGATGTGGACCAAGTGAACGGATACATGGATAAATGGAAGCCAGCAAGATATCTCAGCAGGTAAAGGTACTTGCTGCCAAGCCTGAGGACGCAAGTTCAATTGCTGCGACCCATGTAGAAGAAGGAGTGAGCCAATTTTCTACAAGTTATTCTCCATAATATGTACACAGTGACCTGTACAGCACCCCAGACAGACAGACATAGTAAAAATAATCTTTAAAAAGAAGTGTTGCATGACTTCTACATGCAAACATCAGTGAGTAAACATGCCAGATAAGGCAGTTGAATGTGGATGTGGAACTCAAGGCAGAAGTGTAGTGAGAACCAAGGTGCCCGAATCTCAAGTCACACAGTGTCTCTCTCACCCTCAGTTGACCTTGATCAGAAGGTGAAAAAGTCTTTCGTTGGAGAAACGTTGGGACACCAGCTTGACCGACTTCTCTAGCACCCGGATACCAGCATCTGTGCCTAAGTGGAATGTACTCAAGAGTCACTTTGGAGTTTTGCCAAAGCACAAAACCTGAACCTAAGTAAGAGATTACCTCAGACAGAATGGGTGGAAGGGCATGCACAGATTAGCCCCTTGAGGATGTCATTGTCATAAAACACAAATTATGCTGCTTTGTGGTGGCACACACCTTTAATCCCAGCACTCAGGAGACTTCTGAGTGTTAGCCAGCATGCTTTATAGAGTGAGTTCCAGGACAGCCAGGGTCACACAGAGAGACCCTCTCTTGAAAAAGCAACAACCTCCCACAAAAAAAGACTGGAGAATCTTCTAACTTTAAGCACAGTCATACTATGGGGGTCCTGGACCTTGGAAAGGAATTTTACTTTGAAAGAGTATGGTCAGGAGGCCAGAATCGACAGTGTGCCACAGTCCTTTGTGGGAAGTGCAGAACTTCAGTGTCTAGGCATGAAGGTACAGCTTCCCATTCATCCTCCAGTGTTCCAGGAAGAAGTTTATGTGCAGAGAGGTGGGCAGCCAGGCAGGGAAATGGCAGTTCCCAAGACAGGAGTCTGAAACAGCCCCTCCAACTGTTCTTTCAGCTTCCACTAAAGGCAGCTTCAGCCAGGTGGTGGTAGCACGCATCTTTAATCCCAGCAGAGACAGGTGGATCCAGCCTGGTCTACAGAGAGGAACCCTTGTTTTTAAGATTTATTTATTTCATGTATGTAAGTACATGGTCGCTGTCTTCAGACACACCAGAAGAGGGCATCGAATCCCCTTACAGATGGTAGTGAGCCATCATGTGGTTGCTGGGAATTGAACTCAGGACCTCTGGAAGAGCAGTCAGTGTTCTTAACTGCTGAACCATCTCTCCAGCCCCAGAGGAATCCTGTCTTGAAAAATACAAAACAGCCGGGCGGTGGTGGCACACGTCTTTAATCCCAGCACTTGGGAGGCAGAGGTAGGCAGATTTCTGAGTTCGAGGCCAGCCTGGTCTACAGAGTGAGTTCCAGGACAGCCAGAGCTATACAGAGAAACCCTGTCTCGAAAAACCAAAAAACAAAACAAAAACAAAACAAAACAAAAAACAAAAATACTAGTCTTTTTTTCCCTGTCCAACCAAAGAGCCTACAAAACTGGCCACACTTCTGTGTAGCAGTGTGACCCCAGTGACACGGCTACACAGGTACCTGTGCAAACTGCCATGCGGGCAGTAGACAGGGTGTACCACTCTCCATCCACACCTGACCTCCTTGGACTTCACTGTTTAGTCAGAGCTTGAGCCCAGGTTGTCCCCTGTTCCTAGGGCCTGCCACCCTCATCAACACACTTCGAGACCAAAGCCTTCTTGTCCTGTGCTGGAGGTAGAGAGGAAGACTGTCCCTGGTATAGTGTTAGCTGTCTGTGAGCTCTGACCCTGACCTGTGAAAGACCCTCTGTTTCACCACAGACCTCTGCAGTACTCTGGTCTGGACCTGATGAATCTAATCAAGACTTTTCTGCAGGTCTCCTTAATCTCCAGACTGCTATCATTCCAAGATGTAGAAATGGGTTGCCACCATGTTTACTCAAGTGCCCACAGACCACAAGATATCTCTGAATGTGTCTCACGTTATAAAAATCTTTATTCAGGGGAAAGACTTTCCAGAACACTTTAACCAAATGAAAATTTTTAACAGCTGAACCCAGGAAAATCATTCCATGTCCTTGAGGCCAGTGTCCCATCAGGAACAAGGCCACACTGGGCCCTCCTTAACCCACAAGGGTTCTATCCCTGTTTAGAAAGATGATTTGAAGGGATAGGAATCTTGCGCTAGGCTAGCCCTATCCGTCTTTCCTCTCAGTCAGCCCACCTTTCCTAGGACCTGAGTTCCTTTGTATTCTGAAGGCCACATCTGGGTAGCGCAAACAGCATACACTGGATGCAGTGAGATTTGGGGTGTTTGGGTCTGTAACAGCACTCTCTAGGAGCATTGGTCATAGCTTGCCCTAGGACCTTCTCAGACCAGAGTTCCTGCCTCTGCTATGTCTGTGAGCCCTTCAGTCTTTCATGGCCTGCAGCTTTTGCCAAAAGCACCTGGATGCAGTGCAGTCACCCACACACTTCAGGCTACCTGAAGAACAGTAGCACCCGGAGGGCACAAGCACCTGCCAGCACTGGCAAGGACCAGGAAGACAGAGCAGGCCGTGCAGGATGTTCCGGGGCCTGGAACTCGAGCACCCAGAATAGTAACAGATTGCCATGGTTTCTCATAACTATTGGGAACCAGTGGGTCACACCAGACCCTGGTCTCTCCTCATCACAGACACCCCTTATGTTGTGACTGTATTTCTGCAGTGTGTGGGTCGGCTCCCAAATCTAGGCTGGCCCGAAGGAGGTGCATGTGGCGCCTCCCCGGAGTTCATGTCTACTTGACCCTGGTACAGTGCCCCACCTCCCCAGCAGTCACCTGTACTTTCTCAGGGAAGGGTGACCATAGCTGACCCATAGGGTAGGAAGGGAACAGGCAGGTAGAAGGGGTGAACAGAAGGGAGATGAAAGAAGAGAAGGAAAGCATGTCTGACCCTTGTGCAGCAAAGGAGTGGGGGTGGAGTTCAGCCAGCACAGGGCAGAGGACAGAAGCAGAGTCGGCCCATACCAGTGAGAAGTGGCTTGGCCACAGGGCCCTGTTCTCACACAGGGTTCAAGGTCCCATGTTTAGGGTATTGCTGGAAGCTAATAAGAGGCCATTCTTTTTCCAGAACAGAGCCCATACAGGCCTGCAGGGAGTCCTCTGCTAGCTGAGTATAAGTTCTCATTGTCTTCATTTGAAAGACACCCCACCTGGACTCTCAGCAGGAGCTTATGGGGTAAGGGGAACAGGAGAGAGGAGGCCAAGAACTATGCAAGCCCCCCTCCCCCCACACACACACTCCTGGGAGAGAAGTAGCTCACCAAAGCCTGGGTACTGTTCCTAACTCCCAACTCAGTCAAAGCATGTGCAATAGTCACTCTATGTCACCAATGAGCCAGCCAGCCATGGTGATTCTAAGAGGGCAGGTGAGCAGCTCAGTGGGCTGTGCATTGGACTCTCCTATGAACCCCCAGCCCTTGTGATCTCCAGCAGGCCTTCTGGAGTGTCTGAACAGGGCTATCTCCCGGTTGGGTCTTGTGTACAGGGTCTGGCTGACTGGTACCCCATGAACATGGAAGACCAGACGGAGCCCCGTACTTTCCCCCAGGAAGGGGCACAGCCTCCACGGACCATATCTGTGTCCCATCTGCAAAGGAAATTAAAGGACGCAGCTAGGAAAATACTCAGCCTCCGCCTAGAGAGGGAGCAGCTCCTAGAAATGGGAAATAGACTCCGAGCTGAGCAGGGCCATGAGAAAGGTAAGTGTCTGGGAACAGGATGGTAGGCCAGGCCACAGTTGGGGCCATGCCAGTGGGGAGGGAAGGTGGTGCCATGGTTCTGCCGCAGGAGGCCCAAAGAAAAAAGCTTCCTGGCTTGCTTGCCACAAGCCTGGGGCCAGAGGGAGGGCTGCAGGCCGGTTTCCCAGGGAGGCTGGAGGACAGAGGCACTGCTGGTGGAATGGAGCCAACCAGACGCCTTAGGCACAGAGCAGGGCTTCATCTCGGCACTGGGTGTCCCTTGACCCACTCTTCTGGCCACATCTGGAAGAAATAGCCATAGAGCCTGTGAGGTCCTGTGAGGCAAGCAGAAGGGCAGCTCCAGGCCAGGCCACTGTAGGTGTTCTCAATAGTGCAGCATTGTCTACCAATACTCAGTTGGTTTCCCACAAGAAGCAGTGGTTCTTGAGTCCTACGCTTGTCTGTTTGTTCTTTAATGTAAGACAGATGAGTATAGTGGCTCCTACCTATATCCCCAGCACTCAGGAGACTAAAGATCCCTGAAGGATCCCCCACAGGCTTCAAGCCAGCCTGAGCTATAGGAGACTTCTTTTTTTTAGATTTATTTGTGCATTGATATTTTGCCTATGTATGTCTGTATAAGGGTGCCAGATCCCCTAGAACTAGAATTACAAACACAGTTGTGAGCTGCCATGTGGGTACTGGGACTTGAACCTGGGTCCTCTGGAAGAGCTAACAGTTCTTTTAACGACTGAGCCATCTCTCCAGGACCCTAGCTTTTGCTTTTAGACAAGGTCTCATATAGCTCAGGTTGGCATCAAAAGAATTCTTTGTATAGTCAGGAATGAGTTGATCCTCCTGCCTCCCCTCGAAGAACTGGGATTACAGGCTTGCATTAACATACTCAATTTTCAATGGAGCTGAGGATCAAACTCAGGGCTTCACACATGCTAGGCAAGCACTGTAGCAACTAAGACACATTTCTAGACCTGGGACCTAGTGTTTTAATCCAGCACAAGGGAGACTCCTGTGTGCTACAGAGTGAGACAACTAAATCAAGGGATTGAAGCAATGCCTCAGTGTTTAAGAGTACTTATTGCTCTTGCAGAGAATCTGGGTTTAGTTCTAGCCCCAACTTGTTGACTCAACCCTCTATAACTCTAGTTCCAGGAGATTCAACACTTCCTTCTGACCCCACAGGCACCAGGCATGCCTGTGTATACATTCAGGCAAACCACTCATACACATAAAACAAATAGATAAATCTACATTGTTTTTGTTTTTTGTTTTTGTTGTTGTTCTTTTTCGAGATAGGGTATCTCTGTGTAGCCCTGGCTGTCCTGGAACTCACTCTGTAGACCAGGCTGGCCTCGAACTCAGAAATCCGCCTGCCTCTGCCTCCCAAGTGCTGGGATTAAAGGCATGCACTACCACTGCCCTGCTAAATCTACATTTTAAACAAAAGAAAAAACACAAGGCAAAGCAAAAATTGTAAGAAAACAAAACTGAGGACTGGAGCTCATCTACAATTTGGGGAAGATGCCGGCTCCTCCGTGCTTCCGTCCTGTGTGCATTCACTCTTACCAGCCATGTGCACACTGTGCTCACATCCACACCCTCACCCAGCGTGTGTGGACAGAGTGTGCACATAGCCTGCTTTTCCTCCCAGCCAGGCATACTGTGCATTTTGAGTCATCAGCAAGCTGATTCCTAGAAGAGATGGAACAGTGGCTAGGCAAGCACGGTACCAACACTGACTTCTTCCTTCTTCCTGTGGCCTGGGAATGGTGTCCACATTTCCCCTCATCTGCCAGCAGCCTAGTGTCTGTCTCCCATAGACTCCTTTCTGCACTCTTCATGAGCTATGAAGTGCCAGAAGAGACTTGCACAACAGAGAATTAGAATCTCCCTGTGACCACAGGCCCACAAAAAGTAAATATTCACTAGAAAATCATGGTAGGTAAAACATTGTTTTACTTCATATATCCTTCATTTTTGTAGGGTTCCCCCATTTATTGTCATTATTTCCCCATTTTATCGTATCATTATACTTCTGATTTATATGCTAGGTACCAAGCCAGGGCTTGTGTGTCCAGTCAAACCCTAACCACTGAGCCTCATCCCAGCCCTGCTACTGAGGGGAGTTTGGTTCTTCTGGGAATGATTTGGGGAACACCTACCATACTGGAGGCGGTGATACCTGCCTAGTATCCCAGCACTCAGAAGGCGCAGGCAGGAAGATCATGAGTTCAAGACCAGCCACAGTCAAAAAGTAAAAGAGAAGGTAACTGGACCTGAGTTTTTCCTGTGGCTACACTTGATGGTTTCGCCTCCTGAGTGTATATGCCCAGGTTGTCAGATGTAATACAGTGACATGCACATCCAAACACCGGATGCAGAAATCACTAGTCATAAAGAACTAGCTTTAGTGACCCAGTCGAATGCACTGTTTTGAAGCCAGTATCCTGCTTCTGTGTCATTGTCCTGGGCCCTGGAAGCAGTCCTCCTCTACACTTGGCCTCTTCAGACTCCACAAACCGCAGCTGCTTCCTACAGAGGAAAGCTAACTTGCATTTCATCTTCTGATGCGGGGGTTTTGGTTTGGTTTGGTTTGGTCTTCTTTGGTTGGGTTTAGTCTGGTTTGCTTTGCTTTTTGTTTGGTCTGGTTTGGTTGGGTTTGCTTTGCTTAGCTTTGCTTTGCTTTGTTTTTGGTTTAGTTTGGTCTGGTTTGGTTTGGTTTGATTTGGTTTAGTTTGGTCTGGTTTGGTCGGGTTCTGGTTTGGTTTGGTTTGGTTTGGTCTGGTTGGGTTGGGTTGGGTTGGGTTGGATCTGGTCTGGTTTGGTTTGCTTTTGGTTGGGATTGGTCTGGTTTGCTTTGCTTTGCTTTACTTTGCTTTTGGTTTGGTTTGGTCTGGTTTGGTTTAGTTTGCTTTGGTTTAGTTTGGTCTGGTTTGGTCAGGTTTGGTTTGGTTTGTTCTGGTTTGGTTTGGTTTGGTTTGTTCTGGTCTGGACTGGTCTGGTCTGTCTGGTTTGGTTTGATTTGGTTGCATGTCTTTTAGCTGTTCCTTTAGCTAGAGCTTGATGGCACAGAAGCTTCCTTGGGGCTCTACATGTCTGACAGGAGCCGTAGTTTAACTGCTGTCATCTAGAACTGTAGCTAAGCTGGAGCTATCCCTCTCCATGTGTATGTTTTTGAGACAGGGTCTCACTGTGTAGCCCAGGCTGGCCTTAATCAAAATCCCTCTGCCGCAGCCTTCCACAAGCTGGATTCACAGATACGTCATCTCCTGAACAGTCACCTAGCAGTCTGGTCTTGGCTCCTTGATAAAGGGTCTGTTCTACACACACCGGCCACTTCTGATCTGTTGTCTTCCCATTTTATGTTGTGTCCAGTTGAGGCTTGATTCGGCTGGTCCTGTTTAAAAGTCCATGTGATACACTGTTTTGTTTTTCATTTCTTGAAAACCTAGCCAGAGGTTAAGCCTGAGAAGATGGCTCTGTGACACCGCATTGATGACTAAACATGAGGACTGGAAGATGAGGCCTCAGATTCCAGTGGGTGTGGGAGACAGGGATCCCAGAACAAACCAGCTAGGGAGCTCTGGGTATGACTGAAAGATACTGCCTCAAGGGGGAAAAGTAGAAGAACAATCAAGAACTTACATCAACCTTGGGCCTCAGAGTTCACATATACACAGATGCATGCATTTCCACACACATAAATAACAAGTACACACACATGCAAAAAACAATCCTTATTCCATTAAACGCTGCTTCCTGTTTCCTGTTGTGTATATCACCATGATGTACACATGTGGGTGTGGTGTGTGTATAGTGTGTGTAGTATGTGTAGGTGTGTGTAGAGTATGTGGTACTTGTAGGTATGTGTGGTATGTGTCTGTAGGGGGGTAAGTATTGTGTGTTCTTGTGTGTGTGTGTGTTTGTTTGTTTGTTTGTGTGGGTGAGTGTTGTGTATCTGTGTATGTATTATGTGTCTGTGTGTATGGTGTGTCTGTGTGGATGAGTATTGTATCTGTGTGTGTGTCTGTGTAGGTAAGTGTTGTTTGTGTTGTGTGTCTGTGTGTGTGTCCGTGTGTGTTTGTGTGTGTGTGTCTGTCTGTCTGTCTGTCCCTCTTTGTTGTTGTTGTTGTTGTTGTTTTTCGAGACTGGGTTTCTCTGTGTAGTCCTGGCTGTCCTGGAACTCACTCTGTAGACCAGGCTGGCCTCGAACTCAGAAATCCACCTGCCTCTGCCTCCCAAGTGCTGGGATTAAAGGTATGTGCCACCACTGCCTGGCCTTAAAGATTTCTTTTTTTGTTTGTTTGTTTGGTTTTTTTGGTTTTGATTTTGGTTTTTCAAGACAGGGTTTCTCTGTGTAGCCCTGGCTGTCCTGAAACTCTGTAGACCAGCCTGGCCTCAAACTCAGAAATCCGCCTGCCTCTGCCTCCCAAGTGCTGGGATTAAAGGCATGCGACACCACTGCCCTGTTTTGTTTTGTTTTTTTAATATAGGGTTTCTGTGTGGCCCAGGCTGTCCTGGAATTTGCTTTGTAGACCAGGGATCTACCTGCCTCTGTGTTCCCAGTGCTGAGATTAAAGGCGAATGCCTTCATGCTTGGCTTGCCATTGCATGTCTTAGGGTGTAAATTCCTATGTGGCTGTGACTTCAAACATGTCCTAGAAACATACAGGACACAGTTACCAAGTAACTAATCTCCAGATACGTACTCTGGTGGGCTCACACTTCTATTTCACCCTTGAGTTATCTAGAAGAGATTTTCAAAATCCTTTTTTTTTGTTGTTTTTTTTTGTTTTGTTTTTTGTTTTTTAGTTTTTTTTTTTTTTTTTTTTTTTTTTTGGTTTTTCGAGACAGGGTTTCTCTGTGTAGCCCTGGCAGTCCTGGAACTCAGAAATCCACCTGCCTCTGCCTCCCAAGTGCTGCGCCACCACTGCCCGGCCTTTTTGGTTATTTTTAATCTAATATGCTGGCTTCTGTTTTTTATTTTCTGCTGTTGAACAACTGTATAAAGCACACATCCCTTGTGAATTTGCTTTTGCTCCTCCGGTTGCCTGCTGGGGTGCGGTTGCCTGCTGGGGTGCGGTTGCCTGCTGGGGTGCGGTTGCCTGCTGGGGTGCGGTTGCCTGTTGGGGTGCCTTTGCCTGCTGGGGTGCCTTTGCCTGCTGGGGTGCGGTTCATTAGAACCTTTTCATTCTCACCTTCTACTTGCTCCTTCTGTCCCTTTGTTCTTGTGCCAAGTGTAGACTTTACACCTCACCACAGCTCACCCAGCATCCTTTGGTACTTGACAATATCCATGGTTAGGAGATAATTCTAGGAAGAAAACATGGCTCTCACACAGGAGTGGACTGAACCTGGGTTTAAATTTTGTTCTTCATTGGACAGTGAGGAGCCCATGCTGTGGCCCACTCAGAACCTTGGGAAAGCTGCCACCCCTCCACTCCTCAGTCCAACATAGGGACTCCTGTCTCAGGACATTTTATTTCTTTTTTTTTTTTTTTGAGGGCGTCAGATCTCATTATGGGTGGTTGTGAGTCACCATGTGGTTGCTGGGAATTGAACTCAGGACCTTTGGAAGAGTAGTCAATGCTCTTACCTGCTGAGCCATCTCGCCAGCCCCTCAATCCATTTTATTTCTCGACTTGAACTGGGAAGACTGACTCCATGCACTCCAAGTGCTCCACTAAGTGCGCCAAGCTGAAGTTGCCACCCATTCCTGATTGAAGTGGAAGCTCCCCGATGGACTGGCCACCCAAACATAGCAGTGAAAGCAAGACTCTTGTCCCTAGCAAAGAGATCCATTTTACTGCGGAATGTGGGAAACAGCATCCCAGACCATTTCAGGCCTTGTCCATACAAGGATATCCATGACTCTTTGCAAAGGCTGAGTTCTGCAGCTATACAAGTGAATGATCCTAAGCCAAGTGTGATGGCGAACACCTTTTAATCCCAGCACCCAGGAGGCAACGACAGGCAGATCTCTGGGAGTCTGAAGCCAGTGTGTTCTTTTTTTAGATTTTTTTTTAAGACTTTTATTTATTTATCATATGTAAGTACACAATAGCTGTCTTCAGACACACCAGAAGATGGCATCAGATCTCATTACAGGTGGTTGTGAGCCACCATGTGGTTGCTGGGATTTGAACTCAGGACCTCTGGAAGAGCAGTCAGTGCTCTTACCCACTGAGCCATCTCACTAGCCCCGCAGTGTGTTCTATATATAGTTCCAGACAAGCCAGGGCTACATAGTGATCTCAAGATCCTCATTATCATCTTCATCCTCATCATCTTTATGTCAGACTGGGTGTCACAGCACTTGGGAGACTGCAACAAGAGACAGACAATTCTAGACCACCCTGCCTACAAAACTAGAACTATTTAAACAAACAACAACTCCAAGATGTTTAGGTTAACTTAAAACAAGTCAAGTTAATGTGAGAATACTCATTTGATTTCAAGATCATTCCTCAGTGAAAGAATACAGAAGCATTTATTTACAGCCAGTGTATGCACATGTATCTTTCCTCCCTTTTTTAATTTTTATTTTAGGTTTATTTATTTTATTTTATATGTATAAGTTGACTGTGTGTATGTCTGTGCACCATATGTGTGTCTGGTGCCTGAGAAGACCAAAAGAGGGTGTTAGATCTCCAGGAACTAGAGTTTTAGATATTTGTGAACCACTGTGTGAGTGCTGGGAACTGAACACAGGTCCTCCTTAAAAGCAATAAGTCCTCCAAACAGATGAGCTATCTCTCCAGTCCCTTTTTTAAAGTGGAGCTTTGCTGTGTTGTCCAGGTTGGCCTCATCCTCAGTATCCAGAGCATTAGGGACTCTGTGTGTGGGTGTGGGATATGTGTGTGGGTGTGTGGGTGTGGGGTATGTGTGTGGGTGTGGGGGTGTGGGGTATGTGTGTGGGTGTGGGGTATGTGTGTGGGTGTGTGGGTGTGGGGTATGTGTGTGGGTGTGGGGTATGTGTGTGGGTGTGGGGTATGTGTGTGGGGGTTGGAAGGGGGTGGGGTATGTGTGTGTGCTGTAGTTGTATGTGTGTGGTGATGTGTGTGGGGTAGTGTGTGTGTAGTATGTGTGTGTGTTATGTATGGTGTGTGTGTGTTATGTGTGTGGGGTGGTGTATGTGTGTGTAGTATGTGGGTGTGGGTGTTATATGTATGTGTGTTATGCATGTTTGTGTATATGTGTAGTGTGTGTGTGTGTGTGTGTGCTATGTATGTGTGTCCTGCACAGGCAGATGCTTAGTTAATGAGCTGCCCCAGGCCTGTATTAGTGACTGTTAGTAAATGATGTCCTTCTGCTGTCTGCAGCTGTCTGAGGGTTAGGGTTATAGGTTAGGGTTATGCTGGGAAGTAGTGCTGTGTGTCCCTGGGCTCTGCTAGAGAATGATGTGTCACAGTTCACACCTGACCTCTGTCACCAAGTTCCTTCTTTTTTTTTTTTTTTTAAGATTTATTCATTTATTTTATGTATGTGAGTACACTGTAGCTGTCTTCAGACACACCAGAAGAGGGCATCAAATCCCATTAAAGATGGTTGTGAGCCAGCATGTGGTTGCTGGGAATTGAACTCAGGACCTCTAGAAGAGCAGTCAGTGCTCTTAACTGCTGAGCCATCTCTCCAGCCCCAGACTTGGTTTTTTGAGACAAAGTTTCTCTGCATAGGCCTGGCTGTCCTAGAACTCTTGTAGACTAGGCTGGCCTTGAACTCCTTCTGAAACTGCCTCCCAGTGCTGGACTTAAAGGTGTATGCTACCACTGCCCACCTTAATCTGCTGTTGTTGTGTTCAAGAAGTCCTTTATGGGGCTGGAGAGATGGCTCAGTGGTTAAGAGCACTGACTGCCCTTCTGAAGGTCCTGAGTTCAAATCCC
>NW_022196911.1:117425474-117436456 GCF_008632895.1 Mastomys coucha | reverse complement strand
ACGCCCTCTTCTGGGGTGTCTGAAGACAGCTACAGTGTACTCACATATAATAAATAAATAAATCTTTAGAAAAAAAAAAAAGAAGTCCTTTATGATGTACATGGGGAACCAACCCTTTTCTGATCCTGTTTCCAGGGAAACTGACTCCTTGCCCAGGTCTTCCCACCTCTGAGCCCCAGGACCCCCAGGAGGTGCCTGAGAGACCTTTGGATCGTGACCCACCTTTAGGACAATTGCAGCCCCACTCAACAACTCAGGTAACTTCTTCACCTATGAAATCTGTCTTAACATTTCCCAAGTGCCAGAGTGTAGGTTCTCAGTAGACAAAGTACAGAAGACAACAGAAAACCTCTTGTTTGAGCGCCCACTGTGGTATGGCCACACTGTGCTCACTCTTGCCTTTCTTCTTAATTTTTCTTGGGTTTTGGAGACAGAGCCTCAAAATATAGCCCAGCCTAGTGTAAACCCTGGGTACTAAGTGTAGGAATTACACAAGAGCCCTGCCATGCCTGCCTCCTGGATTTGTTTATGGCTTTAAGTAACTAATTATACATATGGTTTACTAGCTTTGCCCATATAGGTATTACATTTTTAATCTTTACCAATATAAATTTTAAGATTTGTATCTTTAATAAAAGTGTTTTAGAGCTGGAGAGACTTGTTAAGAGTACTTGTTGCTCTTCCAGAAGAGCTGAGTTTGTCTCAGGCAGCTCATAGCCTCCTGTAACTTACTGTAGCTCCTGGGTATATCTGTCTTAGCTTACTTTCTATTGCTGTGACCAAACTCCAGAACCAAAAGCAACTTGGCATGGAAATGGTTTAATTGGCTTGTGCATCCCAGTCATACGTAGTCCCTCATAAAGAGAAGTCAGAACCGAGAGCCAGGCACTGAGGCAGAGGCCACGGAGTAACACTGTTCATTGGCGTGCTTCTCATGGCTTGCTCAGTTAGTTTTTGTTTTGTTTTCTTAATTTATTTGTATTTTATGTGCATTGGTATTTTGTTTGCATGTTTGTCTGTACTCTGTGTGCATACCTGGTACTTGTGGAGACCAGGAGAAACATTAGATCCCTTGAAACTAAAGTCACAGATGATTGTTAGTCACCATGTAGGTTCTAAAAATCAAACCTGGGTCCTCTGGAAGAGCAGCTCATGCTCTCTTGGAGATAGGGCCTCCTCCTGCCCATTGGCTGTTGAGCTGTCTCTTCATCCATTCACTTGCTGTCATATACAGTCCAGGACTACTTGCTAGAGAGTGGGCGCATCCACAGCGGGATGGGTGGGACCCTCTCACATCAATCATTAAGAAAATGCCCCCACAGACTTGTCTGTAGGCCACCTGAAATGGGCATTTTCTACACTGAGATTCCCCTTGCCAGATGACTCTAGTCAACATTAATCCATGCCTTTCCTTTCTTGTTTCCCGACTGTTAGTAAATGTGTTGTCCCTCTGCTGCTCTGTACAGTTGTCAGACAGGGCTGTGGATTAGGATTAGACTAGGAAGTTGTACTGTGTGTCCCTGAGCTCCACTCATGTTAATATCACAATATAATATATATTCTAGCATTTAAAATTCTCAATCTTTTAAAATTTAGGCACTTTAAAGCCAGGCAGTGGTGGCACACACATCTTTAATCCCAGCACTCAGGAGGAAGAGGCAAGTGGATCTCTGTTGAGTTTAAGGCCAGCCCAGTCAACAAAGCTAATTCCAGGACAGCCAGAGCTACACAGAGAAACCCTGTCTCAAAAAAAGAAAAGAAAAGAAAAACAAATGTTTAAACACTGAAAGTTCAAAAATCCAGCTGGGTGGTGGTAGCACATGCCTTTAATCCCAGCACTTGGGAGGCAGAGGCAAGGGGATTTCTGAGTTCAAGGCCAGCCTAGTCTACAGAGTGAGTTCCAGGACAGCCAGGGCTACACAGAGAAACCTTGTCTCGGAAAAAAAAATTTTTTTTTCAAATTATTTCAACTGTGGGATCCTGTAAAATAAAAACTAAGTTAAATACTTGTATATGTGGTAATTTTTTTTTTTGAAGTAGGCAGATATCTGTGAGTTTGAATCTAGCCTGATGAATTCAAGGCCATACAAAACAAAATAAGACAAAACACAAGATGATCTCTCCTCAGGTTTTACCCACAGCAGTCATGACTTGCAAAATAGGAATCCTCAGGTGGCCCAGTGTCCAGAGATGTCCACTCAGAACTTCAGCTGAGGCCTGCCTTCCTGAGACCCGAGGTAGTGGGCTGCCTCCCTAAGACCTGAGGTGGCATGCCTCTGCCATGGGAATGTTCATATTGCTTTTGCTTCCCACAAGTTTCAATACAACTAGTAATTTCCACCATTGACTGATGAACATAACAAGCTTGTGCCTTGGAGCCAAATGTGTACACATAGCAGGGTTATTTGGTTTTGGGAGTCTTGCAATCTTCCTGCCTAGGTTCCTAAAGTGCAAGGATTAGAGGTCACCGCTGTGGGCCGCTAAATGTAGGTTTAAGCTACTAATGACCATCAACTTCTTTAAGGCTATGGGAATTGTTTTTGGAATCTCAGTACTGATTCATACTTGTTGAATAACTGCAAATATATTCTTTCAAAGGAATTTGCCTTTTGAGCTTATTTAAAATATGTTAAAAGAAAAGAAAGCCATGTAGAGATGTTTTAGCCCTGGGGTGATGTAAGTTCTAAATTCACTCCCAGCCAGGTGGGAACAGCAGGCTTTGGGCCAGGGAGCAACATACTGACCATCACTGGTGAGGCCCACTGAAGCTATGGTGGAGGTGGGGCAGGCCTGAAATGTGGAAAAAGAATATCAGGAACACCAAGAAAGAACATCAAAGCTTAGGCCTGAGCAGCTGGGAAGGGAAGAGGGGCCAAGTCGGAGGTATTCCTTCTCCATTCACACCTGGGCCAGCTTGAAACCACATGCAGAGCACACACCAAGAAGAGTCCGAGTCAGGGACGGGGTGAGGCCACCCAGAAACCAGGCATGGATGGAACAGCTGAGGCACATGCAGGTCAGTTGTTCCTCAGAGAAGAAATTGAGCGGGATTGGTCAAAAAAAGTAGGGCAGGCCCAGGTATTTCCTCAGCCGACCACTCTCCTCATGAAGGGAAGTCTGAGGGAAGCATTGAGAAGCATAGCTGAGCCAAGAGAGGAGGCTTTGTTCATTCAGAGTGTAGGTATTGCTTCTGCACTGCTGGAGAGTGGGCTCCCCTGTGCATATGCTCTATCACCTCCCTCCTCCCTCCGTGGACCCACACAGGCATGCTGCACTCACAATGCCCCTCTACTTCTGACCTGTGGGAGATGATTTTCAATCCAGGGAGGTTTCATCTCTAACAGCTTGGGAGTTTTCAGTCACTTGTACTAGTCATTGCTCAAACTTCTCAAATGTATTTTGTCAGAAGAAACCTTCCCACACCAAGTAAACAAGCCTGCTGTCCATTGCAGTAAAACCTGTCTGTTATCTTACTACTTCTTCCTAGTATAGTAAATATTTTATTAAACTATTAATTTTTCCCAAACAACAAAACTACCACTGTCATTACATCGACTGAAATAACCTAAAACTCTAGAAAAGAGTCACTGGAGACTGAGGCAAGAGGATGGAGCTTAAGGCCACCTTGGGCTGCAGTGAAGCTCTGCCTCAAACACAAACGAAAGAGACAAAACATCTGGAGAGGTGCCTCAGCAGTTAGGAGCACTGGCTGCTCTCTTCCAGAGGACGTAGACTTGATTCCCAGCAACCACATGGCAGCTCACAACTGTCTGCGACTCCAGTCACAGAGGATCCCATGTCATTTTCTGGCCTCTGTAGGCTGCAGGCATGCACAGGTATACATGCAGACAAAATACCTATAAGTCATAAAAATATAAAAATAGCCAGGTGGTAGTGGCATGTGCCTTTAATCTTACAAAACAAGAATATATGTAGTCTTTTTTTAAATTCTTTTTTAAATTTATATTTATTTCTAGTAGTAAATCTATCTGCCATATAAATAGTAGTAGAAAGAACTGGGCAGAGGTGGTGCATGCCATTAATCCCAGCACTTGGGAGGCACAAGCAGGTGGATCTCTATGACCTCAAGGCCAGCCTAGTCTACAGAGTTAGTTTCAGGACTTCCAAAGCTACACAGAGAAACCCTGTCTGGGGGCCGGGGTGGGGAGAGAACAAGAATGGAAAAGGAATGCTAAGCCCTAAAGTATGTGTGTGCACACTACTGTGTGCACTAGAAGACTGCCAGAGATGGCACCCTGACCCACCCACTGCTGTGAATTTGGCACTCGCCCAGCTGCTTTCCTTCGTGTTTTCCTTCTTTCCTTTCAAGCCCTTTAGTGGTTCTCTTTGATGTCCCCTGCCTCTCTTTCCATTGACTTCTCTGCAGAGCATGGATGGGACCAAGCATTCAGACTGTACAATGGGCAGAGTGGCCCAGTTAGGGACCAGCCTGGGAGGCACTATCTTGGGCTGGGCTCTACTTAAGCCAGAGCCATGCAGGACTGTCCTGCTCTTAGGGAAGAGACTTATGCTTGGAATTCATAGCTTCCTTCCCCAGAGGATTGTGAGAACCACCTAGGCCAACTGGAGGAAGCTGCTGAACTTGTAGCAAACAAGCATGCCCTTCCTTTAGAGGCTGACAACAAATGAAGAGCCCGTCCCAGGATTCGGGGAGCATTTCTTTCTAATCTTGTGGGAGAGCTGATACACCAGTGACCAGGTGAATCTCTCTTAACTTTCCATGACAGGACCCCAGGCACACCAAGAGAAAGTGTGTTTCTGAATATGCAGGGAAGAGTCTACCCCACTCAGCACAAGTGGTCAGCAAAAACAACACCCCACGAGGCCACAAGGCAGGAATGGCGGCAAGGCCTGCTCAGGTAGAGCTGTGTGCTGGGGTGCAGGTGAGAGCTGGAGTGGAGTCACAGGATTCTGTGGGGTTCACATACACATGAGTGTGGAACTTGAACACCTTGGTGCCTGGCATGGATTTGCCAGCAGGTACTTCACTTCAGAGAGGCGGGGCAGATGGAGGACCACAGACACCAGGACACCTAGTGTACATTCACCCCACAGTGGCTGTCACACTCCAGCAGGCACCTCAGCTGTCAGAGCTGTCCCCACACCTCGATTCTGGACTCATTTGGGCTTCGGACGTTTAGCTGAGTCTGGTGATGTTAGTCAACACTGCTGGTGTTCTTGTGCTCAGAGCACTCAGTTGCTCTCCAGGGGCCCATCTCCATCTTGAAGAAGTACCCTGGTCCCTTTCTCCTGATGGGAGCAGGGAGGGAAAGCTATCAGCATCTTAAGGGTGGAGAGGGGTGGCTAGCGAAACAACTACCTCTTGACTAACTTTCACAGAAGCAGCACAGAATCTCCACAGAGACTTGGAAGTCAGTTTATCAGAAAGAAAACAGGACCCCAAAGCTACCACAGGCTCAAGAAGTTCCTGAAGAAAGTGACCACCATACCCACAGATCGTCTTCATTGGCCAGCAGTTCCCTCCAAGATACATGGAGGCTGCTAGAGCTGGGATCCAGCCTTTCAGGTGTTCCCTCACAGGATAATTCTGCTGCAGGTAGGAGAGCTGCTTGCCTGACTGCTACCAACAGGCTAGAGTGCCACAGGAGTGAGGACAGGGTGGTTCTGATGTTCTCAAGTGACTAGAGGTTGTGTGTTGCATTCTCTCCACCATTTTGATCTCCTGGGCCTGTGAACCTTAGTTCTTGTTTGCAGCCAGAGTGTCCCATGCCTTGTTTTTTTTTTTTGTTTCGTTTCTTGAAAAACCCTGTTTTGGAACTCACACTATAGACCAGGCTGGCCTTGAACTCAGAAATCCACCTGCCTCTGCCTCCCAAGTGCTGGGATTAAAGGCGTATGCCACCACTGCCTGGCCATCCCATGCCTTGTATCATAGAGCCCTGCAGATCAGAAACTGTATCATACACAGTGTCCCTGAAGTCTCGTTAGGATGAATCTACTTCTCCACACATTGGATACAGGGTAGATGGCCTGCTTTTCTAGAAGAGCCAGTGATGGTCGAAGTGAAATTGTTAGAAAAATCTCTCCAGGGGGCTCACTTTGGGGAACTGTTTGAGATGACATCGAGCAAGAAAAAAAGAAGCAATTTAAAACCAAAGCCAGACAAAACAAACAATGCCTGGCACAGTGGTATACTTGCTCCGTCCCAGCCCTCGAGAGGCAGAAGCAGATGAGAAAGTGAGCTCAGGGCCAGCCTGGGCTACATAGTGAGTCCTAGGACATTCAGAACCACATAGAGAAACCCTGCCAGAAACATTGAGTGTGATGGGTGATCCAGTGTCCTTCTGATGTTAGTCCTGGCTATGTCCTTCTTGGTCACAATCCTTGCTGCTATGCACTGTGTCCTGAGGTGTTCTCCAACAGTTGGTGTTAGGTCATTTCTAGTCCTTTGTCATTACAAATAAGACAATGGTAAGTACCCTTGAACATGCACATTAGCACATATTTCATGTAAAATGAGACAGTTCAGACGTGAGCATGATACACACACCTCTGGTCCCAGCTACTCAGGCACTGAAACAAGAGGATTAATTACTTGAGTCCAGAAATTCAGTACTTCTCTGGGCACATAGCCCAGAGAATCCTGTCTTGAGGAAGAAGTAGAGGAGGAGGAGGAAGAGAAAAAAGAAGGAAGGAGGAAGAGGAAGAAGAAAGGAGGAGGAAGATTTTGCTTTCCCCCAAAAAATTACTGTTGCCAGGCAGTGGTGGTGGCCTATTCCTTTAATTCCAACGCTCAGGAGGCAAAAATCAAGCAGATTTCTGAGTTATAGGCCAGCCTGGCCTACAGAGTAAGTTCCAGGATAGTCAGAGCTCCACAGAGAAACCCTCTCCCCACCACCACCACCACCCAAAAATAATCTGTTAAATCATTCGTACACAATGTCTTATTTATATTGTTATGGTAAAACACTATGACCAAGTCAATTTACAAAAGAAAGCATTTAATGTGGGGTTTACAGTTTCAGAGGCTTAAGAATCCATGGTCATCATGGTGAGGAGCAGGGAGCAGGCTGGCATGGCTCTATAGCAGTGGCTGAGAGATCTTGAGACAACCACCAAGGAGTGAGTGGTAACTGGCAGTGGAATAAGCTTTTAAAACCTCAAAACCAAACCAGGTGATGATGGTACATGCCTTTAATCCCAGCACTTGGAAGGCAGAAGCAGGTGGATCTCTGTGAGTTCAAGGCCAGCCAGTCTATATAGTAAGGAAGGATAGCCAGGACTGTTGTTACACAGAGCCCTGGCTCAAAACAAAACAAAACAAAAATGAGTAAAACCTCAAAACCTGCCCCACAGTGACCACCTCCAACAACACCACACCCCCTAAGCCTTCCCAAACAATTCCACCAACTAGAGACCAAGTATTCAAACCCCTGGAGCTGGAGGTAGGAGTTGTAAGATGCCCAGTGTGGGTCCTGGGAACTGGACCTAGACCACTGGAAAAGCACTTAACTGCTGAGCCATCTTTCCAGCCCCAGTACCATCCTTTTGAGGGTTGTAGCAGTGGAGACTCTGCAGCACAGGGAGGCATCGAAGAGAGTGGAAATGCACTCAGTAACAAAGAAGTCTGAGCATCATCACCAGCAGCAATCTCAGATGTAGCCAGTACACTTGTATGTCATTTGGCAGCCACTCATCTGTCAAAGTGGGGCATGGTAGCACACACTGAGACACAGTATATCTCAGCCCTCAGAGGCAGAAGAGTAGTGCAGGGTCCAGACCAGCAGCAAACACAACTGCCGTGAATAAAACTTTTTTTAAAGATGTATTTATTATTATACATAAGTACACTGTAGCTGTCTTCAGATGCACCAGAAGAGGGCATCAGATCTTGTTATGGATGGTTGTGAGCCACCATGTGGTTTCTGGGGTTTGAACTCAGGACCTTTGAAAGAACAGTCAGTGCTCTTAACCACTGAGCCATCTCTCCAGCCCAAATAAAACTTTATGAAAGCCAGTGGCAGTAACATTCTGTTCCTAAAGCTAGATGTATAGAACTTTACTTATTTTTTTTTTTCTTTTTTTGGTTTTTTCAAGACAGGGTTTCTCTGTATAGCCCTGGCTGTCCTGGAACTAACTCTGTAGACCAGGCTGGCCTCAAACTCAGAAATCCGCCTGCCTCTGCCTGCCTCCCAAGTGCTGGGATTAAAGGCGTGTGCCACAACCGCCTGACCAGAACTTTACATCTTTTACAACTTTTTTTACAACTCTGTGTATTACATACATTTAATGTTTTTGTTGTTTGTTTTTGGGTTTGTTCATTTCTTCTGAGACTGTGTCTCATTCTGTATTTCTGTCTGGCCTTGAATCTGCAGGGATATTATTCTGCCTCCTAAATGCTAGGATTACGGAAATTACACCCTGCTTGCTTTAAAGACTAAGGAAGTGGTCAGCCTACAGATGCAGGAGTTTATGTACAGATCAGATGGAGAAGTGACTCTTGTTTTGATTTGATTTGATTTTGGTTTTTTTGAACCATGGTCTTGCTCTGTAGCTCTGTCTGGCCTGGAACTTGCAGCAGTCCTCCTGTCTCTGCCTCTGTCCCCTGCTAGGAGTGTAAACATGCTGCTATGCCCACAATTCTTGGGCTATGCCTGGTACAGAGCACTGGTGGTTTTAAGAGTTCTCAGTGGAACAAGGATCACCACTTTAGTCTTCCTGGCTGGCTGGCTTCAGCAGAGATGAGGATGGACAACTCAGAAAGCAGCTATCAGGAGGCCATAGTCCAGGGAGAGGTGGAACTGGGACGACTAGCAGAGGCTTCCCTGTGCAGGTGGGTGGGGTGGGAGACAAGCAGAGAAAGAAGCCCTGGAGGAGGTAAACATAGGATGGGACCTAGACACAACAGCTGACTGGAATAGAGGTAGACCGGCTGCCAGCACTGACAGGCAAGCTTTCCCACGCTCATAGACTTTCCACGCAGCCTTTTAGACCAGGTCACAGTGCAACTAATCCTGAGGGAGACACTGACTCTTGAACAAACTGGTACCCCTGCCAGGCAGAAACTCACAGGACCCAGAAGTATGCCTGACAGCAGGTTCTCAGGAAAGCTGGGCTTGGGTCAGAGTGAGAGTCTTAGCTGGTGGTCATGTGCTGCCCATAGCCCCATGTGCAGCCTGGGAGCACCCTGGCTGGCAGCTGAAATGGCAGCAAAAGCCACACATAGTAACCAAAGATGACAAATGGAGTGGGGGTCAGGGGGTAGAAGGTAGCACAGATCAGCTAAGATGTATGCAGCTGCAGGTCACAGCATCCCAGGGAAGATGGCATGGGGCAGAGCACCATGTCAGGAGAGCCATGGGGAATAGCACTGGCGATACCCTGCCACAGAGTGCAAAACTCACACACAGGCCAAAGCACACGCTTGTACCAATTTGCAGGACAAGCAGGAAGATACTGCCTCTGGCTGGCCCTTTGGGGTCCTTATGGTTCTGCTCTTGTCGTGTTGGCTGGGAAGGTTCCCATGGTCACAAAGCCCACCCCCTTCTCCTACTGGTTCAGTTTTATTCAGTGAAGGGATGCTGTCCTAGAACCCACATACCTGCTTTCCATGGGTATCATGGCAGCCCTGACCTGTGCCTTAGGCCATCTTCCTAGAAGCCTGCTTCTTGGAGCTCTCAGTAGGAAACATGGGGAGGAAGCTGAGCTGTCATCCCCAGCCTGAGTGTGGGATGTGGCTGGTTGCTCCTCGCCTCTCTTTTATCATAAAAGTAAAAGTTAAAAAAAAAAAATAGAGCAAAGCTCTCTGGCTTCCTGGCTCACCCTACAAAGGATTTTATTGAGAAGAAAAGGTGGGTGTTGCCAGTGCTGTATCAGTTTAATTGCTTGTTAATGGTCCTTATGCAGGCGTGGCATCTCGGGCATGTGTAGCTGGGTGGGCCATAAGATTTGTCACTCTGTATGCTAATACTGTAATGGCTTGAGGACCTTATTTCTGGACACAGTCACACTTTGAGAGATGAGGTCTCTAGTAAAGATGTGGCTGACCTCGCCATGGGATAGGACCAGACCCCAGTCAGTCTGTAAACCTCACTCCAAAATCTAAGGTGGAATTTCTTCCTGGCTGCTTGGTTTTTGCACATTGGTGCATTGTGAGCAGCAAACTGGCTGTTGCACAGCCATGGACAGTTAGCAATACTGACGAAAGAGCACAGAAGGAGCCACATAAGTGTCCACATTTAGTGACCCAGAGAACCACTGAGGGGCTGAGATAGGAGGATCATGGGTTTGAGGCGCCCTGGACCCTATGGTGCCATCCTGTCTGGAGGCTGGGATTACCTGCCTCATGCCTCCAGGTTTAGAGGTGGGAAGGAATACACACTGCTCACCGCAAGCCCCTCAATCCTCACTGTTTGGTTTCCAGTTCAGGTCCTGCCAGGATCAGGGCAAAGCCTCAGCACCACAATGGACAGCTTCCTGTCACCCACATACAGAACACCTGACACACACACACACCCTGACTCCACAACCAGCTATGGACAGCTTCCTGTCACCCACATACAGAGCACCTGACACACACACACACCCTGACTTCTACCCCCCCACACTCACACACCATGACTCCTACCCACACACACACACACACACACACACACCCTGACTCCTACCCAATACACTCAGCTACCCACCAGCAAAGCAGGCTTCCTCTCTCACCTTCATTATTGCAAAAGCCTCAAGTCTCTCTGAGCAGAGCTGGCCCTAGGCCTGGGTCCATTCTTCTGCTCCCTGTGTTACTGGATAGCCCAGGGCGCAGCACCCACCTGCTGATAAAAGTAGGTTTTCCTACTCCACTAGTCCCTCACCCTCACCCTCACCCCATCTCCCTAGCACCTGCCTGCTCTCCTCAGCAAAATGCTCCCAGATCCTAGCAACAGGTCAAACCCCACTCAGCTTTCAACTTGCCCCAGGCCTAATTTTCTCTCTCTCTCTCTCTCTCTCTC
>NW_022196911.1:117422139-117425464 GCF_008632895.1 Mastomys coucha | reverse complement strand
TCTCTCTCTCTCTCTCTCTCTCTCTCTCTCTCTCTCTCTCTCTCTCTTTCTCTCTTATTTATCTTGAGTCCCTTCTATCTCTTCAGGAATGCCCCTAAGGGTGGGGACACTTGAGGCTTTGTCTTGGATAATGAACTCCTAATACCAAGCAACTAGTGTTCAGGATCAAGGATTGGTGGAGACTGAAGCCTAGGGTAGGGGACCGAAAGAATTTCAGGAAGTACAACTGATTACTGATAGGGTCACTGTAAAGCCTGGGGCTAGACCACAGCTCAAAGGTGGCGCCCTAGCCTCACATCCAGGAAGCTCCCAATTCATCCACACACACACACACACACACACACACACACACACCACAGCTAACACTTGCCCCCGAATAGTGGTTGCACATTGACAACCCCAGCACCCTGAGCCTGGGGCAGGCAAGGCACTGTACAGAGGGAAAAAGGGGGGGGGGGAAGTAAGGCTTTAAAAATACAAGTACTTCCTGCATGAAAGTATTAAGTTTGATCAGGGCAGTGGCTTTCTCCAATGAAGAAACCTTTAGTGTAATCCTAACTGAAATGTGGACAGACTTTCTCTTAAAGCCAAAGAAGTGGCTCTTCAGGTTCCACGGCAGTGAGTGCAGGGAGGATGCAGTCAGCCGTCACAGCTGTCCACACATTAAGCATTGGGACATATGACGCAAGGCTGGGGCCTACTGAGTGAGAAGAGACTTACCTCCCTGTGCCAGGCTCTAGGTTCATCCGCAGACACATGCACACGAGCATCCATGCACACACAGCACACACACCCACACACCCACCCACACACACCCACCCACCCACACACACACACACACACACACACACACACGTGTGCACATACTGGGGAGAGAAGACACTAATAATACAAGACTAGCCAGAGCAGAACTTGTTCCCACCTCTGAGGCAGAGTTCTACTCCAGTCTGGGCAGCACTGTGGGGCACTCTCTCCATTTCCAAGGTCCTGGGTTATCCTCAGCACCAAAAGCAATCATAAAGATCAAACTGAAAGGGTTCCTTATGCCTCCCAACACAGGCCAGGCATCTCTAAACCTATCTCCAAAGCTCAGTCTCAAGGCAGACCTCATTTACCTTCTTGGAGTACAGCTATTGGTGCCCCTGAATGTCTTTTCCAGGAATTAGGATAGTCCAGCCTCCCTAGTGTCTGTCCCAGGAAAGCAAGTGGCCAGATATATCAGAGAACCGACTGCCTCCCTGGAAGAAAGGGGCTCCCATGGCAGCCTGGGTGCCTCCCGCCTCCCTCAGTTGGAAACAACCTGTGCAGGCTGCAGCTGGAACACCAACCTCCCCAGAGCTGACTAGTCCACCCACTGCCTGGTTAGTTGCCTTCCACCTACCCAGCTGCCAGGGGCAGGTGCACCGTGCCTTTAAACACACTTTTGCCCTTAAACACACTTTTGTCCTTTTCCTTCCAATAGCCCTAAGCAGCTTGCTTTTTTATTGTATCTGAAGATCTTTTCAGAGCATGTGTAGGTTGGTAGATCTTTGGGGCGGTCCACAGCCGGCCACGCTTATCTTGTCTCAGGGTCTCACATGTGTCGTCATCCATGTTAGATGTGGTGCTGCAATGTATGTCGCTGTACTTGTGGGATCCATGGTTGGACAATTATCTAGAAGGGAAATAGCTGGGTCAAAGGTGCGGGTAGTTTGAAATGTTACCAAATTGTTCTAAAAAAAATCCGGCCCTGTGCCAGCAGCTGCCTGCCAGGCTGCAGAAAGCAGCTCTGTGCTCCCGTGCCCAGACCTTTTCTCAGTCTGATAAGTGAAAACTGATACTTTGTTGTTGGTCTTTATTTACAAGGTTAGGGTTTTTTTTGGGGGGGGGGGTTGTTTTGCTTTGCTTTGCTTTTTGAAACAGGGTTTCCTGTAGCTCAATCTTGTTTCAAATTCTATGTAGCTTAAAATGACTTTGAGCTTTTGATCCTCCTGCTTCAACTCCTTAATTCCCAGTCACCTGTTTTGTTGCTGTTGTTCACCTGGCTGCTTTGTTGCTATAGTTTGTGTGGCAGAGTGTGGCACTGACTGTCCTGGAACTACCACGCTCTGTGTAGTCTAGGCTTGAATTTACTAAAATCTACCTGCCTCTACCTCCAGAGTGATGAGATTAAAAGTGTATGCCACCACACCCAGCCCATTAACCTGAAGTTTTGAAGTTGTAAACAGTTCATGGTTTGGGATTAATGTGGATTTGTGACCTTTTCACAGAGGACAATTGAAACTGAGGACTTGGGGTAACAGACTCACTTGGGAGGATAGACAAGTGGTCAGGAAAGGGACAGGTGCTGGTAGCCCAGAGGCAGGGCCCAGGGACTGAGGGGTTCTAGGTGGGACTGGCCTGAGTAGCCAGAGCATGGAAGTTCTTCAGTGCTAGGCAAGTTCTTGGTTTGAGGTATACAAGATGAGGTCCCAGGTACAGTGGAAACTAGGCCAGATCACGGTCAGCTGCGTGAAAACGGGGGTTTAGGAGGAGGGCTAAGGTTGTCCGTGGGACAAAGGGTCATAGGCATAGACTCCTGAGGAAGGCTGCCACTGGGTGGAACTAGCCCTGCCCCTCCTGCTCAGGACTGGGCCGAACTTTTGTCAACTTCTTCCACTTAACTGAAGGTTAGGCACAGTACAGTGCCATGTTTGGGTTGGGCTTTTTGCTTGTTTGTTTTTTTAATGTTGTGGGTTGTTTTTAGTGCATCCTCATGGCACAAGACTCTAATTCCAGCTCTTGGTAGCCAGAGGAAAGAGGATCATCATGAATTACAGACCAGCCTGGGCTATATACATGAGAACAGTGTAAAAGCAGAAAAAAAAGTTTAAAGCCATTTCTTAAATCCTACTTACATAACACACCTGCTGTGCACATTCTGACTCTTAACAGTGGCCACACTGTACTACCACTTACAGAACACACCTGCTGTGTAGATTCTGACTGTAACTGTGGCCGCACTGTACTACCACTTACATAACACACCTGCTGTGCACATTCTGACTATAACAATGGCCACACTGTACTACCACTTACAGAACACACCTGCTGTGCACATTCTGACTGTAACAGTGGCCACACTGTACTACCACTTACATAACACACCCGCTGTGCACATTCTGACTGTAACAGTGGCCACACTGCACTACCACTTACAGAACACACCTGCTGTGTACATTCTGACTGTAACAGTGGCCGCACTGTACTACCACTTACAGAACACACCTGCTGTGTAGATTCTGACTGTAACTGTGGCCACACTGTACTACCACTTACAGAACACACCTGCTGTGCACATTCTGAC